>NC_081407.1:847393243-847618243 GCF_030272615.1 Cryptomeria japonica
ACTTCTTTATTGCACTATGGAGAGGAGAATGGGCATCTGTTATGTCCTTCCCATACTACTAAAGCATCTCATTCTTCAACTCCAAAATGTATATATAGGACTGCAAATTTTTAACACTATCTCCTCCCAAGAGATCTTCACCCATTATGATATCCTCCCTGAGATTCAAAATCTTATTCAAAATCTGACATTGTTTATAAAAAATGTGGAGCTTTTGCTCCCACTGCTGAGAACATGAAGCTAGAGCTCTGCCTACCTGTGTGGCTCTCCTATATACCTCCATGGTATTCTGCAAAAACAATCTAATCTTAGAAGCATTATTCTATGTCCATTTTTTTGTAGTTGCAGCCCGCTTTCTCACTTCAATGGGTGTCTTCACGTCACCTTCTAGAAGTGATGAAGTTGTAGGAAAACTACCATCTACACAAACATCTAGTGGCTTGCCCATTTCTATGAGCAACTTCTTGTACTATTCCAATTGTGCTTTCACCTTTGAGAGAGAAACGTGTTCTTTCTCTCTCCTGCTCCTCACCACACGGGTAGCCAGTTCCAGAGTATCCAATTCTCCCCACTTGGTCTGTTTACCCAATTTTACTTGTGAAACTTGGTATTTTGGGGAGCTTTGGCCTTCAACTTGTGTAGGAACTTCTATATCGACAATCACCTCACCAGAACTGGTTCTAGACAAATGATGCATGTTTTTTGCCTTCTTTGTTTTCCTGGGTTCTTTAGTGATTTCTTGTTGCAAGGTAATCTTCGGCAGTACCACTTTTTTTCTTCTTCTCAAAGGTGAAGCTCAACCACTGTGGCGTGTCCTTGTACTTATCACCTTCATGTGGTATGATTTCTGTAGTTACCTTGTGTACCTTTGATTGCTCTTTTGTTTCATCCTTCTCTTCCTCCTCTTGCTTTGGAATTTGAATACCATGGGTTGATGTACTCGGTTGAACTTGGTTGGTTTGGAGAGCGATATCAACATTCAAATGTTGTTGTTTGTGCAACTCTCCCAACCTATCACTTACTTCCTCTTCAAATCCTTTATCAATTTTTCCTGTTTCTTCCAATTCCCCCTTAACTGCTCTTTCCTTTAACAAATTTTCTTGATCTTCAGGGGTTAAAGGCAACTTTTCATCATGTTCATCCCCGGGGTCAACTTGATCTCTTTCTTCTTCAACCAGTTGTTTCCCTCGTAGATCTTGTTCATCTATGTCCATAAGATCCACTGGTGCCTATTTTCCGAGCTGGACATGCTTCTTTCTTTTCTTCTTATCAATTTTCTTTTGCATCAATTGTTCAATGGGTTTCTCATCCTCCTGATCAGAATCAAACTCAATATTTTGAATGATAATCTTTTATGTAGTAGGAGTTAATACTTGTGTTAATGGAGGTAATTTTGCTGACATTGTAGCAAAAATATTAGCTAGTGCAGACACATGCACTGTCACTGGGATTGTAGCGGTTGAGGATGTCAAAATTGGAGTCTGTGTTGTGGCGGTAGGTGGAGGCTGAGTAAATGTTGTTGTTGTATCAGGAGGGGGTTCAAAAGATGTAAATGTTTCTTTGTCAGCCTTCTCTTGCTCATCATTCTCCTTAGTGCCTTCTCCTAGGACCTGCCTAATAGCATCCCTAACGAGATGTACTTCTGCAAGTGGCACAACTCCTAGCCTCTCTCTTACTCCAAAATCTACCGCCTTTTTCAATATCTCAGCTTTTCTCATTTTTACCTTTACCTATTCCAAAATTTCCTCAGTGGTTTTCTCAGGTCCAACAGTCTCATCCAGTTCGATAGATGTGTTCTTTCTAGAACTTGACCTGGTTCTCCGGGCATACTCCCTGTGCACC
This sequence comes from Cryptomeria japonica, assembly GCF_030272615.1. Classification (NCBI taxonomy): domain Eukaryota; kingdom Viridiplantae; phylum Streptophyta; class Pinopsida; order Cupressales; family Cupressaceae; genus Cryptomeria; species Cryptomeria japonica. Next base: position 847,395,086 of record NC_081407.1, read on the forward strand.
TTCAACTGAGGATTATCCATGGCTGATTATTTTTGCTTTCCTTTTGAAGTACTGGGCCTAATCCTCAAACTCAACCATTGTTTAGTTCTTTTAATAACAGTTTGAGTTAATATATTTATATTCACATCTTCTTGTCCTGACCATCTTATTGGAGAGAGAGGATTCTTATCAATTTCCTGCCCCTTGTAAGTCGGGTCTAACAATTCGCCATCATCCCTCAATTCTTTAGGGAGATTGGTTTCTACTTCAAAAAAATTTATTTGTGGGACTGAGAGCCTAGAATAATTTTTCTCTCTAACTTCAAAACTATCTTGGAGGTTGGCCCAAAAGTCCTCCAATCTTGGTTTATGCCCATCATAAGCTTTTGACATCATTTGTTTTAGTTTGTCATATGGGTCATAAAGTTCCCGAGCATAATTAAACTCTTATAAATGCAAGCCCTGTAATTCTTGCTCTGCTCCCTTAGCTACTTGAATTTTTAAGCAAGAAAAATAAGCAGTTGAAACAAAGAAGTCCACACCAATTTTGTGTTTGGAGGACATCAGTGATTGCAACCTGATCATCTGCCTTACATACTCCAAGAGAATCACTCGATCGTTGCAATACCTAGGCAACAACATAGGATTTCCTGTGAAGCCACTAACTCTAATGTATGTGGACCGTTGATTCTGGATGAGCCTACATGCCCATTCCCTTATTATTGCCATTGACTTTGGGCTTATTCTATAGCCTACATCACCTGTGAGTTTTATAGTAACGAGGAAGAGGAAGGCATCATTTATTCTTTTGAAATGTGTCTTTGCATTGCTCAGAGGGAGTCGAGTGTAATACTCCCACACCTTCTGCTATCCCTCTTCATCACCAAGTTGGCCATCTGTCTGCAGTCCTGGAAATTTTCCTGCTCAAGCAGCTACCTAAATAACATAAGAAGTAAAGAATAATTTCTTTGTTTTGTGCACATCAACCAATTGTTTATGTATGTTATCTGATAATATTTGGGCCCAATCAAAATATTATTTCCCAATAAAAAATCTAGTCATGTATTGAAACATCCAAGGGTGAAAATATCGGCAATCTAGCTTTCCGAAGGCCTTGCTCAACATGATGATTAGGTCCCATTGCTGCTCTTTGAAATTGGGCCTCAGAAAGTCACTAGCCTTCAATCCTACCTTCCTCTCCTCCTCAAGCTAATTCTCATTCATGTGTCTTTTACAAGAGGCAATATCCTTATCCCATACCTCTGCAGCTTCCTCCTCAATTGTTAGAAGGACTTCATCCCTTGAAGGAATGCCAAATACAAAACCTAGCATATCTGCTGACAAATCTATTACAGTTCTGCCTTGATCATCTATGCACTTCCTAGTGTCTGCATTATAAAATTGTGCAATGGTCATAATGAATTCTATGGCTTGGACAGATTGAAGAAAAATGGTAGCCTCTACTAGCCCTGATCTCTTAATTCTCCTATAGGGAGCCTCCAACCTTGGCTTATCCAACTGAGGTCTGATATCTTCTAGTTCAACATGTCCTACTTCAGTATCTATTAGCCACTTGATCTGATCATCTAATTTGGAAGCATAAGTTTGTCCTTGATAGTGGTACTTCATGGTTGCAGGTAGTTTGTGTAATTCCTTGGCTTTCTTGTTGGAGGTTGGGTCCATTTAACTGCTCTGATTTGCAAGAAAGAACTATAAATTAGCTTATTACATAGTAAAAAATATCAAATTTATCACCCACGCCAGGACTCAGAGGATCCGGGGTTCTGAGGTGGATAACTCCTTTAAAAATAATTAACTTCAGAACTCCAGGGTTCCGAGGTGGATACAAGCTAACGACCAAGCTCGGAACTTCGGGGTTCCAAGGTTCCTTGGTGAGATAGGAAAATGGAGAACAACCTCGGAACTTTAGGGTGAAGACTTTCTAAAAGGGGAACAACCTTGGAACTCCGGGGTTCTGAGGTAAAAAGAACTACGGAGCCCGAAACTCCGACGTTCTGGGGTCCTAGGGCACGCGGGAAAATGAAAAATAAGAAAGAAAGAAAAAAAGAAAATCTACGCTTAAAAAAACTAAAAAATCTAAACAAGAAAACACAAGGGGGAAGAAAATCCACCAACCTGGCGAAAGAAAACCCACGGAAGCTCAGCGACACAGAGGCACGAAGTTGGGAGATCAGAGCTGGAAAACTAGAAATCTTGAATGCACAAATGAGCTTAGAAAAGCTCATTTTCCCTATTTATACCCCTCTGATAAGCCATCCATACGATTGCATTAAACACGACCCTGGGAGTCCGAGGTTTCAGACTTCCGAGGTGACAAACAAGAAAACCACAAACACACATCAAAACCTTGGGGTTCCAGACTTCCGAGGTGACAAAGAAGTATGGCACCTCAGAACTTCGGGGTTCGGGGTTCCGAGGTGAAAAAAAAACATCTTCGGGATTTCAGGGACCCGAAATTCCGAAGTAAACGACAAAACAAGAAGAACTCAGAATTATGAGGCTTCAATAAAAAGGAACAAGGCAAGAGAAAAAGGAAATACTTCGAGATCCCAAGGTTCCGGGGTCTTGGACCAAAACAGGAAACCAAAAGCCTACCTCAGAACTTCAGGGTTCCGAGGTAGGACTTTAATACAACAAAGAACACCTCGGGACTTCGGGGTTCTGGGGTGCAAAAGGCAAAAACTAAAAAAGGAAAGCTACAAAAAAGTAAAAGGGAGGGGACCCATATTTTAAAGACAAGGAAACTGATGGGGTTAGATATGCATGACATAACAATACTAGTAACCTTACTTCATGTTCATTTGAAAATTAGTTAGTTGTGAAACTAAAACAAGTAGGCAAAATTAGATATAACAAAGAATGTGTATGCATATATAAATATGTACATATACACAGGTTATATCATATATGTATACTTACAATATACATACATGCAATATACCTTCTCTTGATGTCTTATTTTAATTCTTATTTTTATTAATAATTGTTGTATAAATCTACATTTGTCCTCATTATGAAACTGAATGTGAAAAGGAAAATTAATCATAATCATGCATAAAATCTGATTTCTACTTATCATGTCTTTTTAAAGAATATATGCTCATATATATGTGTATAATAATATATGTATCTATCATTGTATACATACGTGTCACATCTTCTTAAAATATGTCTCTAATCTCAAAATGATCATATTATTGCATAATGATACATTGTAATTGCTACATAGCAAGATAGAAATGCATATGAAAGTCATATAAATATTCTCATTGGTCATGCATTGAAATAGCTCTTCAAATTCATAAGATCACAAGTGATTGAAATGAACTCAAAAATCCAATTTGACTGTTGCATCCACCTACTTAGGGTTAATTTGACACAAATGCATTATACTGTTACAACTTAAAAAATCTGATACTCTATTTCATCATAATCCACAAACAACACTATGGACCACCATAGACATCTAGAAGCCTCCAAAAACACCTTCAAAACCTCTGACATGCTGAAAACAACTCATCATCCAAACAATAAGGGGGTTCATAAGATCTCCATTTTGGTCTTCCCCTCAGACAGTGCATATTGTTTAGTTATCGAAAGAAGAATCTACACCATTAGGTAGGTGCAAACCTATCCTCAGTCTTCTCTTCCACCTTCTCATCTAATTTTTTCACCCATGTCATCTTTGTATCCTCTTTTTCTTCACTGATATCAATCTTGTTTACCATACTAGTAGTCTTCTTATTCTTTCCTCTACAAAACCTAGTAATATATCCTAATTTATAACAATTATAACAAGTTGGACCTTGTTGCAGACCATTTTTACTTCTTCTGATAATAGACTTGCATTTAGAAACCTTATGCCCAAATTTGTTGCACGCATAATAATATCCATTGAATGACTTAACATTTCTACCATAGCTTGTATTCTCATATCCATTCCATATCATCCTGCTTCCATACTCATTTGCTTTGTGTCCAAACTTATTACATGAGTAGCACTGACCATTAAATGACTGAGATGTGATTTGAATTTCATATTCACTAGCTCTATGTCCAAACTTATTGCATGAAAAAGAATTACCATTAAAGGTTGATGAATACCTGGTTTGAGCAGGAGGAGTCCTCCTATCATTCTTCTTATTTTGGACCAAAATGAAACCTTTTTGATCTTTGTTAGTGTCCTTAAATTCATCCTTGGCCTTTATCCTCTCCTTTATCTCCTTTGCTAAGGACCTTAGATCTTTCACCTTTCTCAAATTCAAGTCTACCTTTATCTTTATTTTTCTTCTGAGCACTTAACATTACATAAGTACTATACTACCACCTTTAATCTTTAAAAAAAAATTAATATGTTCTTTTTCTTCCATGAACTCTTTCCTCGACATGTTTACTTCTTCCTCAAGTTTGGTGCATTTTCTAGATCTATCATGTAGTTTTGTCTCTAGATCATCAATAACCTTTCTTCCTTAATCAAGTAGCTTTATCCAATAGGAAATATTTTCTTCTACTTTCGTGCACTTATTTATGCTTTCATCCAAATTTTCTAGAGAATGCCTTAATTATCCTTCCATATCTACCACAACATCACTATCCCACTTAAGTTGATCCATGACATCTAAGTCTCTTTCAACATAAAACATAATGTTCAAAACCCAAATCTACCTCAACTGTTAGGTTGTAACTTTAGGAACCTTGCTCTGATACCAATTGTTGAATACTATTGGATGTTGAGAGCGGGGGGGGGGTGGTTGTGAATCAACATATGATAAAACTTACTCATTTTTAACCATTTACTTATCATTCATTCCATCTACCATGTGTAGGAGGGTAACTAATTGAAACCACACATGAACACCAAAATTTTTATGTCGAAAAATCAAACTAGGAAAAACCATAGTGAGAATTATCTCACTATATGAATAGCTAAGTTACAATGTTTAGGCTAGAGACCAAGGAGCACATTGCCTCTGAGATGACTTGCAAGACTAAGGTGCACAACCTTATCTCAAGATACAATAAATAATTAAAATCACCGAAGATTACTTCTTTAGGGCAAGATACAAAAAATCTAATAGAATAACATCAATAGAATTGAATTGCAAAGAACCACATCCACTAAAATGCTAATCATAGTTCACTGTTCAAAACATATCAGAAACTATTTTCATTACTATTATGCTATAATTCTAGATCCTTGTATTTATTCATATTCACTTTGCACAATATGCACTACTTATCTAATACTTTCCACAATGATTCCACCCTTTATATACCAACCACAACCTCAATGACATCAATTAGGTTGACCTAATTAGATGTAATGTGTAAGTACAAAATAGTTGATTGAAAACAAAATCCAATGAAAAGGAAAAATGAGACGTGTGAGGCATCACACCATGTCAGTACACCTTCTTGTCTATCCTAAATTATTTCCCATACATGCACACACAACTGCATGGACAAAAAAATTATAGGTTAGATGCAAAAGATAATATTGTCAAAGCGCACTGCTACAACTTTGCACAAACTTCAATGCAGGCCACTAAGAGTACTTGTGAATGCCCAAGATAGCATAAAAAATATCCAAAATGCCAAATGATTGAGCCACATCATCAAAATAGTAGAATTTATAAAATGCAACACATTCATGTGCACTAACACCAAAATAGTTACACTTGACTAAACATCAATTAAAAATCTTAGAAACCAAAACCAAAGCGCTAAAAACATCAAGATACATCACTACAAGCTTTCTGAAATGACTACAAATAGATTACACACATCCACACATCTTGTGCACCAACTTACTATCACTACACTATACTGAACTACATCTAGACCCAAAATATTGCTAAGTAACATATCTAGACCAACAAGTTTGACATCAATGACAACACAAACTCATATTTACAACAACATGCCACTAATCCTTTTTATTCTACCATCAAGAAATATGGTTCTAACTTTACCATGACCAACAATATCTAAATGAGAATCATTACCCAAGTACACCTTACCTTCATTAAATTCTTCATATTTAAAAAACCAATCTATATTGGAAGTCATATGAAAAGATGCACCCAAGTCAATTAACCATGCATCATTACTTGCATGAGTAGTCAAAGTTACAATGAGTGCATCATCGTCTTCCTTCTTGGACTCAGAATCAAAATCAAGCTTCTTATTTTATTCTTTGAAATATTTACAAAAGTGTCATGATTTACTACAATTCTAGCAAATGAATTTGGACTTTCTAGGATATTTGGATCTCCCTTTGGACTTGGATTTGTCACACGTCTCATTCTTCTTGACTTTTTATATAGGTCTTCCATGAACAGTTATGGCTTCCTTCGAATTGATGAATACCTTTCTCTGCATTTCTTCACCAAGCAAGGCACCTACCATATCTTCATACTTCAAAAAAATAAAAATACTACCGATAGCCATAACAAGAGAATCACACGGATCATGCAAAGAAAAAAGTAAGACCTTAAATTTCTCCTCCTCATCTAACTTGGCATCAACAAATGCCAATTTCATGACCAACATATTGAATTCTTTTAAGCAGTCTGTAATCCATTCACCCTCTTCCATTCTCAAGTAATACAATCTTTTCCTCAAGAAAATATGATTCAATAAATATTTGGCTTGATACATCTCACCAATCTTATTCTATAACTTCTTAGCAAAGATCTCTTCATAGACATTGATTAGAACAGAGTCTAAGAACCACAATTTAATCCCTTAGCTTTACGATTGATAGCAAGCATCATATTGGAAAACCACAACAGGATTTGAAGGTCTTAAAACATTCACATCAACAACATCCCACATATCTCGATCTATTCGCTGAATATCCATCTTCAGCTTCCACATACCAAAATTACTTCCAATTTTTTTTTTCCACCTTTATTCTCCTTGACGAACTTGCCATCTAAAATTTCTTATAACAATATCAAATTGTATCTTCTGCACAAGCTCCCACATGAATCTAAATTAATTCATAAAACCCAACAACCTACAACTGAAACCAAAGGTGATTAGGTTCTAATACTACTTGTAAGGAATTTAAGTAGTAGAACAACTTCCTACACTAACCTTGAGAGGATGGTTATGCAATTTTTTTTACAGATCCTTACAACAATTATAGAAACTTAATAGAAATTAACATAAACAACATGCATACCATGACATAGTGATTTACATGGGGAAAAACCTTTTGGGATAAAAACTTCACACTTCAAAAGTCACCCAATTGTAGCGTCCTAAAATTGTGACACTTGCAATTTCGACTGCATTTGGGTCTTCACGATGGCGACGCAACACTGAACCTGAATGGAGACCCCGAAACTTGCTCACGACACCAAAAACTGCATTTTTCCAGCACCCTGGCCTGATCCTCCTTGCACCCTGCTGTCCCGGGAGGTGGGACCAGAGCACCTAGCGCCCTGGTCCCCCAGGACCATGGCGCCCAACGCCCTGGTCCCTGGCCCTATTTTGGGCCCGGTCTCCTATGGGACTTCGGGCCTTTTTGTTTGCAAATTGGAAAATAACATTTCCTGGTCGGCCTAAGGTCGGGAAAATCAGTCTTTTAACCCTAATTGGCAAGTATATAAACTACTTTTCCTCTCTCATTTTGGTAGGAAGGGTGGAAAAAGGTGAAAATGATATTCAAACATTCAAGCATTCAAGCATTCAAGCATTCCTTCAAGCAATTGATCATTCTAAGTCTCCATTCAAGGCTAAGTGTTGCATTCAAGACAAGGATTCAACCATTGAAGAGGAGATCACTTACAACACATTACATGCTACAACATACAACATACAACAAACAACAACATCTATACCTTCGCATATAAGGATACAAGCATCCTTACAACAAGGTATTAGTACTTGTTTTACATTACAGACATTTACATTTACAACATTTCTCATTTCTTGGTTAATTCCAAAACCGGGGTTTGACCTAAAAGGCAAACCCCTAATCCCTAACCCCCCAATCGTCTTCGCTTTTCTATGTGTAGGTTGCAGGTACGCGGCTAAAATTGAAGATCTAGAATCCTTGTGTAGAGACGAACAGATCCCCCTTCGTTTCGCGGATTTTTCGGAGGACCGTGTGCACGCCGGGCGCCATCGTCCCGTCAACTTTTGCTCAAATTTGCAGGACAGCACCGTATCGACATTTTACAGCTAATTCCAGGTCCGCAACTTCATCCTATATCCCTAACTCAGTTTATAAGCGAATCTTTCTCACTTTCTATGCATTCCTAGCTTAATTCTTCTATCAACATTCTTTACAAAAGAGGGTAGCCTTGCTGTCTTAACCCTTGAAACTCATTTAGCATCCAATCTTGCATTGTGTGGGATTGGATCTTGTGGGTTTCAACCCCTCTTTTGAATGTAAAGTCTCCCGAGTGAAAACCATCAACCCTAGCAACCTCCCTTCTCTCTCCTTGGAGTTGGAAGAGGGGAAAGCAACTAGGGTTCGATCATTTTTCCGCTTTACATTTTGGTGAACCCGACGTGAACATCCTTTCTGATTATTCATAGTTAGATCTGAAAATTGGATTCCTTGATTACATTTCCATGTTTGATCTTTTGCAAAATTTTAGAGGTTAATTGCATAAAAACCCTAAATCTTCTTTTTAAGTAATTAAACTTGTGAAATGTTTAATTGTTGATGCTTGTTTCAGATCTGCCCTTCTATTACAAATTATCAATTCATATTTGTGCTTTAATTTTGAAAATTAAGTGGTTAAGTGTCAAAACCCTAATTTTTGAAACCCTCTTGATTCAACCTTTGTCCGACAATTTCACTGATCAAAACATCTCCAAATCAGCTGTAACTTTGGATTCCGCAATAAAATCATAATATCTTTCATCCCTGAAAATTTGGAAAAAAGTTGCGAGGACCGTGTGCACCCCGAGCGCCATCGTCCCCGACATTTTTTTCGAAATTTCGGGAGCTAGATCTTACTGTATTTTTCTGCTAAAATCCATAATTTTGGCTGATTTTATCAATTTTAACACCTTCAAAATTACAGGCAAAGTTGGTCTAGCGATTGCTTGGATTGAGGCTTCTAATCATTCAAAAATTGTTGAAATTGAAATTTGTGTCAAAATTGTGTTTCTTACAGTCCTAAATCTGAAAAGTGTGTTATCATTCATTCGAAATTTCAGTGATTTATCCAAATTTTTTTTTGCAATTTGTGAAATTTGAAATTACGTGCTTAATTACAACAACTTTGATTTCCGCTTTCAAAATTGAATTTTGTGTGAAATTGAGTCAACTTTCAAATTTCAAAACTTACATTGCTTTTGGTATTCCCTCTAAAATCATAAAATTCAAAATTTCAGTTTCCCTCTCTTTTTCAAAATTCAAATTTTGCATTTTTCGACAATCTTGGTAGGGTTCAATTTTGAGATTGCAACTTTAATTTGGCCTATCTACAGATCGTAAAATCACTCAATTTTTTCAGGTTAGCTGTAAAATCATCATAACTTTCATCCCTGCAAATTTTGAAAAAAGTTGCGAGGACCGTGTGCACCCCGAGCGCCACGGTCCCGGGCATTTTTTCCGAAATTTCGGGAGATTGTCCTGATTGCATTTAACAGCTTAAATCTAGAAGATTGGCTGGTTTTTCTGAAATTTTCTACCTCTAAAATTCAAAATCTTCTCTCTTTCTTTAGTGCATGAGTTTTACAACAATAAGCCCTACTTACACTATTCCCGTTAGGCGAAGCCTTAGAATTAAGTCCTTCCAAGGTTTAATTACTGAGGAGATGGAACCTAATTTGAATGGTCTTTTTAACGAGGACATGGGTAATTCCTCTAATCCTCTTAATGATGAAGAAGCTCTCCATGAGGTTTCTGTAGAACAACTTTCAAAATTGGATAACCAATTTGACGATTTTCGATAGTGGATGTCTCAAGAATACCCTGATAGTCAAGCTCTTCCTTTAATTGAGGGTCTAAAACGTATGCTTCAAAGTGATAAGAATGGAATTGATATTTTGCGTGGTATTGCACACATTGTGGATTCAAATGTGATGCCTATGAAAAGTTGTGCCGAAACCTTAGGTTATACACAACCTCGTACTCAAGACAATCATTCTATTCCTTTGACGACTCCTATTGCTAGTATACCTACTTTTACATCAAACATAATGACTACTTCATCACAAGACATTCCTCCTATGATCACCAGTCATGGGGGCAATCCCTCTTCTTCAATCAACCCTCTTCCTTCATTCAATCCAACTTCTTCATTCATTCCTTCAGTAAGTGTTCCTCTTATATCTCCACAAATGAACATGACGCAAAGGGGCAATTCATTTAACCATTCCATTCCTCCTTGTAGTGTTCCTCCTGTCCAATCATCTCCTATGACTAACTATCATAGTGTCCCACCACCTTACTCTCTACCTTCTTTCAATAACATAACACCTCCATCACAATCTAACACGTCTAATATGAACTCTTCGACTGAAGTGACCATTAATAATCTTGCACAAACTGTCTCTTCTTTACAGCAACAAATTGCCTCTATGAATCAATCTAAGTTTAGTGTGCCCACATTTGATGTTGCGAGCCCACTTTCTCTTGATATTGTTCGAGCTATTCCCCCTAAACATGTTGAAATTACGCATTTGGAGCTTTATAATGGTAAGGGTGATCCTCTAACACATGTTAAGACCTTTCAAACAATATGTACTGATTTTGCTTATGACCAAAGGTTGCTTGCAAAATTGTTTACTAGAACATTAAGAGACAAATCCCTACAATGGTATTGCTCGTTGCCTTCCTATTCTATTACTTCTTTCGAACAACTTGGAAATGCTTTCATTCAACAATTTCAAAACAATATAAGTCCTAAAGTTACTTTGATTGATTTAATGCATTGTAAACAAGGTGTTAAAGAAAAAGTGACTGATTTCATTGGTAGATATAAGCATTTGTATGCTCAAATTTCCTTTCCAGTGCCTGACAATGATATTCAAAGAATCTTTATTTCTAATTTACAAAAAGACATTAGAGAAAAAATCCTATTTTCTGAGTTTACTTCTTTCCAACAGTTGTGCGCAACTCTTCACAATTATCAACTGACTGTGAGTCAAATGGAACAATCACATCCTATGGCTCCGAGTGATAAGGGTGATAGTAGTCAACAACCATTTGGGAAGTTTAAACCGAACAGAGAGTCCATTAAATTCAATGAAAACATCATCAACAACAATGTGAATACAGCATCAGGTGTGTCTCCTATTTCTAAGTTTTTCAAGAAAGAAAGAAAGTTTACTCCTTTGAATGAATCATTGCATAGTATTATGAATAAGTTATTGGAACAAAATGTGCTCACTCTTCCTCCTATAAGGCAAATTGATCCTGCAAAGATTACTTCACCTTATTTTGATAACAAATCTTTTTGTCAATTTCATCATCAACCTGGGCATGATACTGAAAAATGTTTTGCTTTAAAGGGGAAAATTCAAGATTTGATTGATAATAATACTATCTCTATTTCTGGTGTGAATGATAAAGGCAACACATCTGTAGCTCCTCCTAACCAAAATCTTCAAATTTTTACTGATCCATTGCCTTCTCATACCTCTAATGCGATTGATACTATTGATTCCTCTGTCTCACCTGATGATCTCGTGTCTATGACTCCGAATGTGATTAATTTTGTGGAGCAACAGAAAATCCCTAAAGAACCTTCCATCACATTTGATTCCAGCGAAACTATCAAGGCACCTGATGGTCCTTTATATATAGTTGCAAAAGTCAAGAACACACCTTGCCGTGGAGTGCTTATTGATCCTTCTTGTATGGTTAATGTCATTACTGAAGAATTTCTTTTTACTTTGCAATTGAATCAAGTTATCTATGACAAAACAGATGTGGTTGTGAAACTATTTGATGCATTTTCTTCTCCTGCAATTGGTTCTATTACATTACCTATTGAGGTCCGTAACAAATCCCTTGATGTGAACTTTGCTATTATTCCATCTTCCGAACAATTTCGTGTGAAGCTAGGCTATCCTTGGCTATCTTCCATGAAAGCTATTGCTTCTCCTATTCATAAGTGCTTGAAATTTCCCCATAATGGTGAAGTTGTTACTGTCAATCATAGTCTCTTTAAACCAGCTGAAAGAACTTCTAGCGTTCCTATTGATTACTTTTGGCCTAAACAATTCCAATCTCTTCCTCCGCGAAGTGATCATCTTTTCAGATCTTATCAAAAGTGGAAAACAGATATGATCCTATCTCTAAGTGAACCTAGAACACCCAAACTTGACATTCCTATCATTCTTGAGAAGGAAGTTCTTCCTTTGAAAGATAAAACTAATGTCTTTCCTCAAGAAGATTCCCAACCCATCCCTATGGATGTGACTATGCCTATATCTAATAAACCTCCTAAGAGTAGACCTATACCTCCTCGTCATGATGGACTTGGTCTCCTTCCTAAACCAAATATTTCTCCCTTATATGGAGCAGTTCCTCCTCTGTCCTTTTATAGAGAGAAGAGACCTTCCTCTTCTCCTATTATCCAGCCTAAGAGACCACAACCTAAACACCCAAGTGATAAGGATGAGAACATTCCTCCTCCTCAATCTTCTCAACTTCCTACTAAGACTAGACGAAATCGTTTTGCACGTGAACGACGGCGAAAGCGTCGTCTTAGAGCTCAAACTTTGCAATCCCCAAAAACACCTTCAACAAGCATTATTCCATTTTCTCCTTAGCCGACGATTGAGCCGAAATCTCCTAAACATAAGATGCATGATGGTCTTGATCCTGTGCGAGTTAAAGATCCTATTTTTATAAATCTTGATGATGATATAGATGAAAATGTTATTCATGATGAAAATTCTACTTCTCCTGTTCATTCTGATAGTGAATATGAACTTGTTGATATTGATAACCATTTATCTAACGAATTTTCTACAGCACTTATCCTAGCTCCTAGACAAGAATACCGTGGCTTGGGATATGAACATAGCCCTTGTTTGGATCTTGTGATAGCTCCATCTGCTGTGTTGGATGTTCCTCCTCTAGCGTGTTCCCTACCTTCCCGAAATACTGATCAGCAAGATCGGGGGGTAGATGACGTGCTAGACTAGTTTCATTAGCATAGCAGATTCTCTCCCCCTCTCTTTTGTTACTTCTTCTATGTGTTATTCTCATTCTTCTATTTGTTGTCCTTAGTGTTGTCTACTTGAGGACGATGCAAAGCATTGAGATCTCTCGATCTCTCTCATGTTGACTCAAAAGACACATGTGTTCCCTTCTTCTAGGTGACCTTCCTTGATTGGGGAATGAAGAACAATTATGCATACATACATATGATATACATGAATTATCATACAGCATACTGACCCCGAGGAAAGCGAAGTCACCTTGTGCTTTGTGTTTTGTGTCTATTATCCTTGGGCTTATCTCACACTTGGGGGCTAAATCCTTGTGATAACGTGCTCCTTTCTCATTTCTTATATGTATCACTACCTTAAAGCAATCACCCCTGGTGAGGCATGTGCGATCGCTTTAACGTAGGGGGGCATACATCCTGTCCATATCTTTTCAAGATACTTGAAAATTTCTTGACAAATTTAGCTTTGCCTTGAAAATTTTTGATATCTTTCTTGCATGACTCATAGTGAGGGAACCTTACTACTGACAGTCATGGTTCTCCCTCGTGATCTTCCCTTTTACTTTGTCAATCGATGTCATAAGATCCTTAGTCCACTGGGGGCTTGGTGTATCTTGCCTCCTTGACGTGGTGAAAGTTTTTCAATGTTGTTTCCTTGTACTTTACCGGAAGTATGAGCGTACGCTTATACTCCCGCTAAAGTGCGGGCTAAATGTAGCGTCCTAAAATTGCGACACTTGCAATTTCGACTGCATTTGGGTCTTCACGATGGCGACGCAACACTGAACCTGAATGGAGACCCCGAAACTTGCTCACGACACCAAAAACTGCATTTTTCCAGCACCCTGGCCTGATCCTCCTTGCACCCTGCTGTCCCGGGAGGCGGGACCAGAGCGCCCAGCGCCCTGGTCCCCCAGGACCATGGCGCCCAGCGCCCTGGTCCCCCAGGACCATGGCGCCCAGCGCCCTGGTCCCCCAGGACCATGGCGCCCAGCGCCCTGGTCCCCCAGGACCATGGCGCCCAGCGCCCTGGTCCCCCAGGACCATGGCGCCCAGCACCCTGGTCCCTGGCCCTATTTTGGGCCCAGTCTCCTATGGGACTTCGGGCCTTTTTGTTTGCAAATTGGAAAATAACATTTCCTGGTCGGCCTAAGGTCGGGAAAATCAGTCTTTTAACCCTAATTGGCAAGTATATAAACTACTTTTCCTCTCTCATTTTGGTAGGAAGGGTGGAAAAAGGTGAAAACGATATTCAAACATTCAAGCATTCAAGCATTCAAGCATTCCTTCAAGCAATTGATCATTCTAAGTCTCCATTCAAGGCTAAGTGTTGCATTCAAGACAAGGATTCAACCATTGAAGAGGAGATCACTTACAACACATTACATGCTACAACATACAACATACAACAAACAACAACATCTATACCTTCGCATATAAGGATACAAACATCCTTACAACAAGGTATTAGTACTTGTTTTACATTACAGACATTTACATTTACAACATTTCTCATTTCTTGGTTAATTCCAAAACCGGGGTTTGACCTAAAGGCAAACCCCTAATCCCTAACCCCCCAATCATCTTCGCTTTTCTGTTTGTAGGTTGCAGGTACGTGGTTGAAATTGAAGATCTGGAATCCTTGTGCAGAGACAAACAGATCCCCCTTCGTTTCGTGGATTTTTCGGAGGACCGTGTGCACGCCGGGCGCCATCGTCCCGTCAACTTTTGCTCAAATTTGCAGGACAACACCGTATCGACATTTTACAGCTAATTCCAGGTCCGCAGCTTCATCCTATATCCCTAACTCAGTTTATAAGCGAATCTTTCTCACTTTCTATGCATTCCTAGCTTAATTCTTCTATCAACATTCTTTACAAAAGAGGGTAGCCTTGCTGTCTTAACCCTTGAAACTCATTTAGCATCCAATCTTGCATTGTGTGGGATTGGATCTTGTGGGTTTCAACCCCTCTTTTGAATGTAAAGTCTCCCGAGTGAAAACCATCAACCCTAGCAACCTCCCTTCTCTCTCCTTGGAGTTGGAAGAGGGGAAAGCAACTAGGGTTCGATCATTTTTCCGCTTTACACCAATATATTAATAAAAATCAATAATAAATTAAAATGTACTTGCAGAGAAAGCTTTCACAGAAGTATCACCAACCAAAGATTCAAAGGTAAATCAATAGGTATAAGACTCTTACACACAACCTTCATCTTACACACCTCATATATAGGAGATACAATACATGTAACCATCAAACAATATTACAAAACCATGGGCTAAAACCACCCAATAAATTTACGCCCATCTTACTCCAATCCTAGATGCCATGTGATGTGTCAAAACACACATCAATACATGTACCTCCCTTTTACAACTCATTTATGTGTCTGATGTGTTTTTATATTTCCTATTTTAGTAGACCAACTTCTGAAGGCCATAACTTTTTAACCTGAGTGTTCAATTGACAAACTGTTTGAAGCATCAAAAAGATGTCAATTTTCTCTATCAACTTATAACCCACTACACTAGTTATGGACACTTTTGGGCCATTTTGGAGCCTCTAAAGCCCTCAAATTTGATTCCAAAACTTTTGTTCATAACTTTTGAAAACATAAACTTTAATATCTTCAAATCTAGACATGATCTTGCAACGAAAAAATTTATTGGCACACTTATGTAGCCAACCCAAAGCTATGGGGAAAATTTCAGACCAATCTACAATCAAATGAAAAATTACTAAAAATAGTAAACTTATGTATATGCAAGGTTGAGACACCATTTTTTTAATATTCAATCCTATCAAAAGACTATGCAACAAAGCTATAACTATTGAGTTATTTGACATTCTTTCTTAGTTGGTCACTTGGTGCTTTATGAGAATAAAACCAACACAAGTGCTCTTCAAGGTGAAAAAGGAGAGTTTAGTCTGAATTGGTTTGGACAATACATTATCACCAGACTTTACAGATTGAGTACCTACAAATTAGCAAATATGGATGGTGAAAATGATCCCATTAATGCTATGCACCTACATAGATATTATGCTTGTTCTTCTTTCTTTTTTCGCTCTTCTTTACTATATGGTATGCTAACATTTTCATCTTTAAAGTATATTATGTTGGATTCTCTTTCTATTTAGCGTACATTGCTTATTTCATGACAAACTTATTAGTTCCCTTGGATTCATTTTGTAGGTTTTTAATCATATATTAAGAAATTATGTTCTTTGTGTTAGCATATAACTTAATATTCCATGTGCCATGTTAGCAAGATCATCTTGTATTTATTTAGAAAACCATTTAGCTATATCATGTTGTATTTGGTTAGAAAACCATTTAGATAGATCACATCGACATTTAGCTTAGCATGAGTACATCATCATTTGTTTCATTTAGTTAAATATTTATTATAAGTTATTCAATTATATTACACATGTATCAATTTAATCATTATAGCATTTATTAATTAATCTACATTGGTTGTTTAATTAATCACAATTGCATTAAATTAGACACACATGTTCATCACTATATTTTATTTAGATCTTTGTTACATTTAATCACATCAATATAACACATTGTTTTGCATTAAATCACATGTGACATCTATGTAAAAGCATTTAAAAAAAACATCATCATCATATATATACATGTAAAGGAGAAATTTTGATTTGGCAATTTGCAACATAGAAGGAGAAATCACCAAATCAATTTTCGCTTTGGGGGAGAATACTTTTACATTCAAAAGAGGGGAGGAATTCACTAGATTCAATCACAAATCAGATAAAGATTGAATACTAAGTGGATTGATAGACTGTGATGTGTTTTTCCCTCTTTTGTAAGTTGAAATATTGATTTAGGGTAAAGTGCTGAAATTGAAGACAAAACTAAGAAAATAATGAGCTACAGGTTCAGGATTTTGGCATACACCTAATCTGAGTAATATAAGATGATTCGGATCTGCCTTGTGAAAATGCCATGAAAAAGTAGTGACTGTGGCGCGACCTCTTGGTCCTCCTAATTTTCCACATGCCAAAAAGGGTTTTTTCTTCTCTATAAATAAAGCTTAATCTAAGAAGAACAACTGCACACCTGTTTCCTGCACACATAAAAGAAGGGGAAAAATGTTGGTAATAGGGGTTTCCCCAATTTGGAATCAACCTTGAATGAAATAATACGAATGCTTGAAATAAACGATGGAAAGGTATACCTTCAGATCTGCAATGAATGATGATGATGCTTTGCTTCTTGAATGTAATCACATATGTGGTATGAAATGGCATGAACATGACAAAACCCTAAGCAGACAGATGCTTGCAAATGAATGATGTAATGTTGCTCCATAATGGATAGATGTTGAATATGCAGCCTTGAAGACCTCTAGAAATTCTTGATGATGAATGCTTGAATGCTTGATTGCTTGAGATCCAATTTTACCTTTATGAATGTATCTGCCTTCTATCCAAATGAGAGGGGAAGGCCTCCTTATATACTTTCCCATCGTCAAACATATTAATTTTTTGACATACTTCAATACGAAGGAAGGTTTCATGCCCAAAATTTGCATAGGTCCAAGGGTTCAAATTAGGCCCCAATTAGGGAGGACCATGATGTGGTGCTATGATCCTAGTGAGGACCAAGGCACCACGCGGTGCCTTGGTCCTACCCGAAATTGGGCCAGAGTTAACGTGTCCCAGTAAGGTAAAATATGATAATATGACATTTTGCATGGTAGAGGCATAGATAGGTCCAAATCAAGTGTGAGGATGAGAACACTAAGGCGAGGGCCCCAAATGCGATCAAAATTGCAAAGGGTGCAATTTTAGGACATTAAATTTAGCCCCCACTTTAGTAGGAGTATGAACTTATGGAAATTCTCACAGTAAAGTAGATGAAAAAAATGAAGAAGATGAAGACTGCAGAGCAAGATCACAAGGAGTATAAAATGTCACTAATTTCAAGGAACCAAGTGATAGGGAGGTAGTGAAAGTGGGTTGCCCAATAGGCTTGTATGTTATTAGGTGATAGGTCCTTGCTGGTTTCAAAGTGGAATCACCAAAAATCAGAGTGCAAGAGGTTTAATAACAACCAAGCAACCCCCCTTGATCCACCTCCCTAAGTCCAACTCTTCTTGGTTGCTCAAGGGCTTCAAATCCATTGTTTTTGTCTCCCTCTCTAGTGCTACAAAACCAACTTATGGAGTCTACCACACCAAATATGTTAAATGTATGCAAGGAAAACTTGTCTCAACTAGACTTGATGGGTTTTAGGTTTTACATTCCCCATTTGTGTACCCGATTTGTCAAAAACCCAATTTTAGGCCTAAATCGGGCTACTAGGAATTAGCTCTCCTTTTGGGGTTCTTTGCTCACCCTGCTCCAACGATGGACTTCCAAACAAAAAAAAGTTGATATTTGGACACCCTTTTGGGAGTTCTTGAAGATTTTCCAAGTTTAGGGGTCCCTAAGGCCTTCTCCGTGACTGTCCCAAAAATGGGCATAAAAAGAGGGTTTTGGTAGGGTTTGTTGGCAAAATCAAATTTTAAGCTTGAGACCCTCCATATGACACAAGAACACTTAGTTATACCATGCTACTAACTAACTAGGCCACAATAAAGAATATTTAAACCTCAAAGGATGGAGAACAAGATTTTTACAAAATGCACATAAGGAAAGTGCAACATTTGACAACTTTTCATTCTTGCCTTCTACAAACACAACTTTTGCATGAATACCAATTACAATTTGAAGCATGTGAACATGACCATCATTAGTGACAAGAAGGAATCATATTAGCCCTGCACAAAAGGCATTAGGCAATTACAAAACAACAAGTAGTTCACTGTCAAGTTAATTATGACTGCATTTTGCCCTCTCACTACCTTTTCACTTTGGACCTGCACTTCACACTGTTAGAACTCCTTTCCAAGGTCTGTTTTGTGCTTTCTTAATAATGCTCTGCCTTTTGATGGTTAGTGTCCTTCATACCTGCCATTTTGAAGAGGGAGATTACATATACAACCTCAAAACAAATTTAAAAATTAGTCCTAGATGACTGTGACAGCCTGCTGGGCGTTTACCATTTTTCCTAAAGAGATCATTGATTGATCTTGGAATTCACAATACAAATGGGCAGGGTTTACACCACTCCTTGTTCTTGTTTTCAAACAAACAAAGATTATACAAGGTTTACACACACCAATAAATGGTGGAGAGCAAACAAAAGAAGGAAAAACTACTACCAAACAGTGACTCACTGTTTTGGTTTACAATTCACAAAATTGAAACATGTAACCCTCCTTGTCATGGATTAGAAAGCCTCTTTGCTTGCACATATCACTTGGACATCAAGGCAGGTCTGTGCACCGAATGAATGCAATTGCTATGGAAGAGCAAAGCATCAAACTTCTACAAGACCCTAGCCAAATGGCACACTTGCCTAGGGCTCCATGGCCACAAAACTCCTTGCACCTGCACTCTTGAAACCAAAACATGTATTTACATAATTTACAAATTGACCAACTGGTTCTTGAGAAGCCATGAACATTTTAGGACTTCAAGAAGCCAAGTTGGTCAAGCATCCTTGCCAAATTCCTAGACAAGGCAGTGAAACTGTCAAATCAAACTAATTTTGCTACAAACTCAAAACTTAATGAAATTGAATGCCACCAAAGGGAGAAGTTTAAGAGAACATATTAGAAACTGAAAATGCAAGAACAGTACGGCCAAGTACAACAGGTGTACAGACTGCTGTTCACATGAAGTTAGAAACTAGGGAAAAACAAGGTAAAATGAGTGCAAACTTTCAAAATGATTAATAACTCCGATTGATCAACCCTTACAATAGTTCAAACAGGAGAATAAATACCACTCTAGGTTGGTTAGCCTCCTGTACGGACAGGTACATGTCCAAGAACACTAAATTTGACATTTTGATGCCTAAATGACAACTTTTGATACCTAGAAGGTGTAAGGTTGATCTCAAAGCCTACAAAACACCTAAGAACACTACTCACACCTACAAACCAAACAAAAAACATGTCTAGACATTTTCAAAACAAAAACACATTAAAAACTCACTTTTTACAACATTTTGCTAGGCAACTCCAAAACTGGCAATTTTGAGCAAAAGATGAAAACAGGAAACCAAAACCACACAATGAGTTCAAAACTCATCCAAACAACTTAAAACAACACAAAAAAAACTTAATCAACCTTTCCAACTAAAGCTAATAAAAATCAAACTTACTCTCAAACCTGTGTTGAAAATGAGGCCTAGGTGCTCCTGCACCACCAAGCCCCCAATCTTAGGATCTTAATTCACTCAAACATGTGCAAGGGCACACAAAAAAAGACAAAAAGGCCAACAAAGACAAAAGGACAAATAAAGGCAAAATACACAAAAAGACACATAACAAAAGCTAAGAACCAAAAACAAGACCTCAAGTCAACTAGCCGAAGAGACCTCAATATAAAAATGTCTCAACAACTAATATCATTCTTGAAAAATGCCATCCCATGAATACAAGTGATCACACAAAATATAAAATCAAGCATCATCCATGAACTATCAATAACAAAGCTATGAGTTCATTGATAGTTTTGATACTTAATATAAGTACAGATCCAATAGCCAACAAGATGAGAGGGGGGGGGGGGGGGGTGAATCATACAAACTTAATCATTCATAAAAACATCAGATTCAACCTCGGTAACATATATATCAGTCATATAACCAAAACTGTCAAACATGCAAACTCAAAAGCATATGAACAATATAAATCTCATAACACCAGATTTAACGTGGAAACCCAAATAGGGAAAAACCACTGTGGGATTTCGGACCCACTAAGAAATATACTCTTCTAGAGTATGCTTGGTTAAAAGCAAATCCTGTTAAAGATTACAAACACATTGCTAGATGTGACTCGGTTAAGGGATTTCCCTCAAATCTGTTAGGATCTTCACTTTGTTAGAAGTGACCTTGTCAAAGGATTTCAAACACTCAATCAGAATGTCACCTTGCTAGAGGATTTTACAAATAAGACTGTTAAGTCCACTCGGTTAAGAGATTTTCTGCTACTTCTCAAAATAACAGTAATAAAGATATGTCTGCAACTTCACATCTAAAAATGCTAAAGCAGATTCCTATTTGTTCAATACAATCTAGACATAGAACTAATCTTGTCTATCTGCTGGGCTCTATACTCTGTTATCAAAACAAGTCTTCAAGCTTCTGTACTTGGTAATCACTATGTAGCATCCCTGTGCATACACTTGCCTG
The DNA here is from genome assembly GCF_030272615.1 of Cryptomeria japonica. Lineage (NCBI taxonomy): Eukaryota > Viridiplantae > Streptophyta > Pinopsida > Cupressales > Cupressaceae > Cryptomeria > Cryptomeria japonica. The sequence goes on from NC_081407.1 coordinate 847,416,525, forward strand.
CATACATTGTTTATCAACAGTTTCCTATTTATAAACAATCTTCTAACTGCTTAATCTCATTGATCACATTTCCCATGATCAATCATAGCCATCAGATCTTCAATCTTGTCCAGGTTCAATGTATCCTTTTTGATCTGAAACGTTTTACCCCACCTTGGAACTTGCATTTTCACCTTGGAACTTGTGTTAGGATAATGCGGTTCAATCTGAGCTATAGATCTTTCTGTCGATCTTTCTTTACCATAGATTCTTTAACAATCTTCATACACGGCTTACCAATCATTGATCAGCTCCAGCTCATCAGCTTCTTTCATTAAATATCACATGTAAACATTTAATGCATTCTGTTATAGCTCGGTTACAACTTGGTGAATACTAAACTTCACTTGGTAGACATTCTGCCTTCATTAACCGATAGCGATAACCTTAGGGTTTAACGACTAGGTTCTTTTCCTAATAACATAGTGTAGTATTAACATTTACATTTTACAACATATGTATGATGTTAAAACAATCTAAAACATCATGATCTCATCATTGTCTAACTCGGTAGTAGTTGCCCATTGAATAACCTAACCCCTCATTCATCATATTCTTTCCTGTGTCTTTTACCGACTTCTTTATAATCTTCATATCATACTTCTCAAGATATGGCAATATCATACTGAATTAGAAAATCAATTTCTTGACATCAATGACAAAATAATAATATCAAGATAGTAAAACATCTTTAATCAGTTATGTCCATAATCATCAACAACCTTCTCAATATCCTTATTGAAATGCCAACAATCTTTCATTGTCTGTTATAATGCAATATTACCAACAATCTCCCCCTTTGGCATTGATGGCAAAACCTATTGATTTGACCTTTAAAAGATTCAGATTGCTGTGATTCTAAAATGCTGAAATGCTCTCCCCCATACATTAGACTTCTCTTCTATTTTTAGTCTTTATTTCAATCTGTAGTCTTCTCCCCCTTTGGTAGGTCTTCTCCCCCTTTGACAACAATGCCAAAAAGTAAAGAACTAAAACATAATTTCTTTCTGTAAGAAGTTATTTCCTGCTGTTGTATATCAACCGAGTCTCGGTCAGAGCATTTGTCTTCAATTCCTGTTTCCTGTATCATTCTCTGTAATATTCCAATATTAATTCCAGTACACTTTTAGAAAACATTCTAAAGTGTATAACTCCAACATCAACTCCCCAAAAGATATTCAACAGAGTCATCGGATTGATGCTTTCATTGAACTCGGTCAGTGAGTAGAAGATAGGGGTAGGACCCCTAACTTACTTCTGAGATATTCAAAAGTGTCCTTTGGTAGTGGCTTGGTGAAGATATCTGCTATTCACTCCTTTGTGCTAACATATTCCAACACCACTTTCTTCTCTTGAGTTTCTTCTCTAAGATAATGATATTTGATAGATATGTGCTTTGTCTTAGAGTGCATAACAAGATTCTTTGAAATATTAATGGCACTAGTATTGTCACGGAATATAGTTACTGGCTTGATAACTTTCTCATTTATACCTTCCAACAGTTGTTTGATCCATGCAATGTTGGTACAATTCAGTGCTGCAACAACGTATTCAACTTCTACTGTTGATTGAGAAACACATCCTTGTTTCTTGCTAAGCCAACTCACTAGTCTTTCTCCTAAAAAGAAAGCTCCTCCACTTGTGCTTTTCCTGTCATCAATGTTGCCTGCCCAATCAACATCAGTATAAAATTTTAAATCAAAATCATTTCCTTTCTGATATACTAAGCCATAATCTTTAGGGCCTTTTAAGTATCTGAAAATTCTTTTGATTGCCGTCATGTGTGTTTCCTTAGGATCTGCAGAGAATCTTGCAACAATACCTACTGCATCCTACTGCATGTGCTATGTCTAGTCTGCTGTGAACAATATATTACAACTTTCCAATCATAGATCGGTAAAGTGTCTCATCAACAGATGCAGATTCATCATTCTTTGATAGTTTACAGTTGGTAGTCATAGGAGTACTTACTGGTTTTGAATCCTCCATTCCAAATTTCTTCAAGATTTCCTTTATGTACTTGGATTGAATAATGAAAATCTCATTTTTCATTTGCAGTATCTGTAAACCTATAAAATACTTTATCTCCCTGATTAATGACATCTCAAATTCTTTGCTCATTTCATTTCCAAAGTTCTTGCATAAAGAGTCATTTCCACAAAATATAATATCATCAACAAATATGGCTGAGATCAGTATTCCATTTTCATCATTCTTCATGTACATGTTGCTGTTCTCACTTGTCCTTATAAAACCAATCTTAATCAAATAAGAGTGCAATCTTTCATACCATGCTCTTGGTGCTTGTTTCAAACCATATAAAGCTTTGTTCAATTTACATACCTGATCTTTATTATTGTCTTCAACAAATCCTTCAGGTTGTTCAATAAAAACTTCTTCTTCTAATATTCCATTTAGAAATGCAGATTTGACATCCATTTGATATACCTTGAAGTTCTTGAAAGCATCATATGCCAACAATGTTCTTACTCCTTCAAGTCTAGCAACAGGTGCAAAAGTCGCACCATAATCAATTCCTTCTTCTTGGGCATAACCTTTGCCAACTAGTCTTGCTTTGTTCCGAATGACCTCACCCTTTTCATTTAGCTTGTTTCTGAAGATCCACTTTGTACCAATTACATTTTTGTCCTTCGGTCTTGGGACCAGTGTCCATGTGTCATTCTTCTTGATTTGATCAATCTCTTCTGTCATAGCATTTATCCAATCTACACTGTTAAATGCCTCTTTCACTATTCTCGGTTCAAATTCAGATATCAAACATGTGTTCTATCTCAGTTTGTTCGTTGTCATCACTAGATCATCCTTATCTCCTATAATCTGACTTGGTGCATGATGTCTTCTGACATACTTGGCTAATACAGGCTCGGTAGGCTCTGTATGATCTTCTTCATCACTCGGTAACTGGATATTTTCTTCAACAGTTTTCTCGGTAGGACTTCTCGGTTGCACATAGACAAATCCATCATAATCTTCTGGTTCTTTGGAGTTTCCTTCATCATTTCTTTCTGCAAATTCATCGATTTTCACATTTGCACTTTCTACTATTTTGTTAGATAATTTGATCAGACATTTAAATGCTTTGCTTCTAGAAGAATAACCTAGAAACATTCCTTCTTCACTTTTCTGATCAAACTTGCCATTTCTATCATCTTTATGAACATAGCATGTACTCCAAAAGATTTTGAAATAACTTACATTAGGTTTCTTGCCATACCAGATTTCATAAGGTGTCTTCAAAGTACCTTTCTTCAATTGAACTCAGTTCAGGGTGTAAACAGCTGTGCTTATTGCTTCTCTCCAAAATGTTTGTGGCACCTTCTTCTCAATCATCAGTGTTCTAGCACAATCCACAATAGATCTGTTTCTTCTTTTAGCTAGTCCATTCTACTGTGGAGTTCTCGGTGCAGAGACTTGTCTTTTAATACCATGATCATTGCAGAATAAGTTGAATTCACCAGATGAAAAATCTCCTCCTCTATCTGATCTGAGACATTTTAGTTGTCTTCCTGTTTTATTTTCAACTCTTGCCTTGTACCATTTAAACATTTGAAAATCTTCTGATTTTTCTTTTAAAAACATTACTGACATCATCCTTGAGTAATCATCCACAAACAATATGAAATATTTATCACCATAATAACTTTGAACTTTCATAGGACCACAAAGATCAGTGTGCACTAGATCCAAAATTCCCTTAGAAGTGTGGGACTTACTTGTAAAGCTTGATCTTGTCATCTTACCCATCTGGCATCCTCGACACATAGCATTCTCAGGTTTTTCAAGACTTGGTAGACCTCTTACTCGGTGCTTCTTACTTATCTTGATCAGGTTATCAAAATTAACATGACAAAACCTTTTATGCCATAGCCAGGTATCATCAATCTTTGCATACAAACACCTTTTGAGAGTTGAATCAAGGTGAAATGTATTACCTTTTGTTTGTGTCCCGGTAGCAGCTATCTTTCCATTCTTGTCATGAACTTTGACAATTCCTTTCTGAAATTCTATTCGGTAACCTGTGTTGTTTAGCTGTGCTACACTCAACAAATTGTATTTCAAACCATCAACCCAATAAACATCATTGCCTCTTGCATTATCAAGAAGTGTTATAGATCCTTTACCTCTTACCAGACATGTCGCATCATTACCAAATCTAACATAGCCTCCATCATAATCTTCTAACATAACAAACTTGTGTTTATCTCCTGTCATATGATGTGAGCATCCACTATCTATAATCCAAGAATCATTAGTGTTTATGTGAGATATTAGGGCTTTTTCTTCATACCTTTCTTCATCTGATCCATCCTTGATAGCCACAGAAACAACTTCCTCTGTATCAGTCTCATCTAATTTATCATCGTCAGATTCCTCATCAGCTATTGAGCATGTCTTTCTATCTCTTCTTCTGAATTCTCGGTGTCCTCTGTAATGGTTATCTTTCTGTCTGTCATCTCGGTAATCTCTCTTTTCAGTAAAATCTTTGTCAGGACAATTAGAAGCCATATGTCCAATCTTATCACAATTGAAACATTTCAAAGGTAGTTTTCCTTATACTTACCTTTGCCTCTCGATAGCCTTTTGGCCAATAGTGCTTCAAACTCTTCTTGCTTTTGGATTTCTTCATATAGTTTGTGTACTTCTTCCATGTTCTTCCGAAATATTTCACTTGCTCCATTGTGATCTCCTTTAGAGTACTTATACTTTCTTTCATTGTAATCATTAGATTTGTTAAGATGAAAAGAACTAAATGCAGATTCAACTTTATTTACCGATGACCCACTGTTATCAAAGTTACTTAACTCAAATGCATGTAGCTTACCAATAGTAGCATCTAAAGAAACTGGAATATTGGGTACAGACCTCAATTCATTGATTGCAGAGACTCGGATTGCATAGGCAGGTAGAAGGGTTCTTAACAACTTACTTGTCACATCCTTTTCTTCAATAGTTCCTCCTGCTCCTTTGATTTGATTTACAATCTCCTTTAGTCTTGTACTGTACTGAGTTATGTTCTCACCTTCATTCATCCTCATAGATTCAAGTTGTCCTCTTAAACTATCCACTTTTACTCTTTGAACATGTTCATCTCCTCCATATACAGATATGAGCTTAGTCCACATTGCCTTTGCATCATTGCATCCTTCTAGATCATTAAACTCTGAATCGGTCAATGCAGATGTTATTTCAATCATTGCTTGAATATGTTCTTGTTTTGCTTTTATCTCTTCCATAGTCAATGGATAGGTGCTCGGTGTGATGAAATCATTCTCCAGATAATAGACATCATATTCTCCAGTTCCTGATAGGTGTAGCTTCATCCTTTTCTGCCATGTAGAGAAACTTGACTTGTTCAACTTCGGTGCATCCCTCTTATACATCTTTGGATCTTTAACTCAAGTGCCTTTAAACTTTCCTTTCGGAGTCCAAAGCTCTGATACCAATTGATAGTTCTGATACTTAATATAAGTACAGATCCAATAGCCAACAAGATGAGAGGGGGGGGGGTGAATCATACAAACTTAATCATTCATAAAAACATCAAATTCAACCTCGGTAACATATATATCAGTCATATAACCAAAACTGTCAAACATGCAAACTCAAAAGCATATGAACAATATAAATCTCATAACACCAGATTTAATGTGGAAACCCAAATAGGGAAAAACCACTGTGGGATTTCGGACCCACTAAGAAATATACTCTTCTAGAGTATGCTCAGTTAAAAGCAAATCCTGTTAAAGATTACAAACACATTGCTAGATGTGACCCGGTTAAGGGATTTCCCTTAGATCTGTTAGGATATTCACTTTATTAGAAGTGACCTTGTCAAAGGATTTCAAACACTCAATCAGAATGTCACCTTGCTAGAGGATTTTACAAATAAGACTGTTAAGTCCACTTGGTTAAGAGATTTTCTGCTACTTCTCAAAATAACAGTAATAAAGATATGTCTGCAACTTCACATCTAAAAATGCTAAAGTAGATTCCTATTTGTTCAATACAATCTAGACATAGAACTAGTCTTGCCTATCTGCTGGGCTCTATACTCTATTATCAAAATAGGTCTTCAAGCTTCTGTGCTCGGTAATCACTATGTAGCATCCCTATGCATACACTTTCCCGCATACATTGTTTATCAACAGTTTCCTATTTATAAACAATCTTCTAACTACTTAATCTCATTGATCACATTTCCCATGATCAATCATAGCCATCAGATCTTCAATCTTGTCCAGGTTCAATGTATCCTTTTTGATCTGAAAATGTTTTACCCCACCTTGGAACTTGCATTTTCACCTTGGAACTTGTGTTAGGGTAATGCGGTTCAATCTGAGCTGTAGATCTTCCTGCCGATCTTTCTTTACCATAGATTCTTTAACAATCTTCATACACGGCTTACCAATCATTGATCCGCTCCAGATCATCAGCTTCTTTCATTAAATATCACATGTAAACATTTAATGCATTCTGTTATAGCTCGGTTACAACTCGATGAATACTAAACTTCACTCGGTAGACATTCTGCCTTCATTAACCGATAGCGATAACCTTAGGGTTTACCGACTAGGTTCTTTTCTTGATAACATAGTGTAGTATTAACCTTTACATTTTACAACATATGTATGATGTTAAAACAATCTAAAACGTCATGATCTCATCATTGTCTAACTCGGTAGTAGTTGCCCATTGAATAACCTAACCCCTTATTCATCATATTCTTTCCTGTGTCTTTTACCGACTTCTTTATAATCTTCATATCATACTTCTCAAGATATGGAAACATCATAATGAATTAGAAAATCAATTTCTTGACATCAATGACAAAATAATAATATCAAGATAGTAAAATATCTTTAATCAGTTATGTCCATAATCATCAACAACCTTCTCAATATCCTTATTGAAATGCCAACAATCTTTCATTGTCTGTTATAATGCAATATTGCCAACATTCATGAGAAGAAGAAGAGAGAGCATGAATATAGGCTAGATGTGTTTATCCAAGTGATCCATGAGAATAATGATGAGAAAGGCAATGGACTACTCAGCCCTAGATATTTTTATCTAGGTGACTCATGATGAGAAAGGACATGGACTACTTGCCCCTAGATTTTTTTATCTAGGCGATCCATGTTGGGGAGGAGAGTAAGAATAGTCTAGCTATTTTTAGCTAGTTCCACTCATCCTCTTGCGTGTGTGCAAGTGATTTTTGGTTTCAAGTGTATAGTGCCCTGTTTAATAGTTTGTTTCCTCTATTTTTCAGTGTTCTTCAACTTGTTTAAGGCATGTAATGTAAATGAAAATTCCAAGGGGCGATTGTTTGTGCAAATGTGTGTCCTAATACCAAGGGGCGAATGACAAATACATGCCTGGTTTCAAGGACATCTTGTGTAAGAGATTTGCTTTGGTTTCAGTGATGTGTAACCCCATCTAAGACATATATCAAATGCCATGACTGGTTTCATGTATGAAGCATCTCTCTCTAAGAGTTTTTTTACTCTGGTTCTGAGAATGAACACCCCGTTTAAGACATGCAAAAATGATATGCAAAAGTATAGTACTATATGGTACAAAGGGAGCAATATGGGTGCCCCCCCTTAAGATATCAACATAGTTTTATGTTGATGTCTTAAGGAATATTAGAGATAAGGATACCATTCGTCAACACCAAGGAGGTATCCTTTAGGCAACAATGTCATACATCCAAGCTAGAGAGGGAATACTCTTCAAGCAAGGATAAGATAATTGAAAAAGAGATATCTTGCAACAAGTGTAAAGGAGATCCTTGGAGGAGAAGAGATATTTGATCAAAATACATCTACCTCCAAGAGGAGCTTATCTTGAACAAACATAACATCTTCTACAAAAATAAATAAAGGAGAACAAGAATTAATACCTTCCTCCTATTGCAAGGTGAAAGAGATTCTTGATGAGGGGTCACACACTTTTGACCCAATGCGAGGGGTAAGTTTATGATAGGTATACATTACCAAGTGAAAAATAGGTTGTATCCAAGGACTTACACCTCTTGTATAAGAGAGAATCCTTGAGAAAACAATAGCTTCACACAAGAAATGACACCAAGTCATGAGACAAACACCACTCAACAAAGAAAAAGTAGATCCTTAGAAGGGAGAGAGGGAGAACAAGAATTCATTGCCCCCAAAGTATAAGGACAATGAGAATAATTACACAACTTCCAAAGAGAGATTATTCATAAGAGACGTATCATTTAAAACAAAGAATAGGTCCTAACAAGGGACACACATGTACACATATGAAGGATAACTCTATGCAAGAAAGTACATCACATTATGAATAATACAACAAAAAAGAAGAGATAATATTCAAAGAGAGAGAGAGAGAGAGAGAGAGAGAGAGAGAGAGAGAGAGAGAGAGAGAGAGAGAGATCAAAAAACTTCTCTAAGGAGAGATCATTTATAAAAGACAAACCGTTTCAAACAAGGAATAGGTCCTAACCAAGGAATAAACATGTGCTCGCATGAAGGATAATTCAATACAAGAAAAGACACCAAGTTATGAAAAATGCAACCCCCACAGGGAATAGTGATACTTTAGATAGCAAGAGAGAAAGGGAAAAATCTATCCTTGCCCCCCAAGTAAGAAGACAATGATAGATTAGGGAGAAGAATCACACATTTCCTTAGGAGATATTATTCACAAGAGACATACCATTCCAAACAAAGAATAGGTCCTAACAAGGGACACACATGTACTTGTATGAAGGATAATTCTATGCAAGAAAGGACATCAAGTTATGAAGAATGCAATTCATAAAGAAAAAGGTGAACATTTAGAAAGAGGAAGGATAATATTCTTGCCCCCCAAGCATAGAGATAAGAATAAATAGACTATTATATTTCTCACTAACCATTATTGCAACTAAAAATTGTACTACCATGAATGACAATGGCCCCCCAATAGGTTAGCTAACAATGCCACATAATGAGGAGCAATATAATAGGTACTTGAATGTTATTTGAAATGATTATGAGAAATATGCCATTCATTGTCAGATGTTACTTTTATGACACCTAAATCAATATAATGTTATATTTTTGTTTTCAAAGCTTGACACTCATTAGTAGAATGCCCATGAATTTGATGATACTTGTAAAAAGAAGAATTTTCAAGATGTTGTCTATATTTCCTTCCTCGTTTAGGCCAAAGAAGAGAGATGAGATTGGTATGGAGAAGATCAAACAAAACATTTTATTGTCATAGCACAAAATTAGAATGAGAAGGTGTGGATTCAGTAGACAATGGAGGAGGAGATGTTGACAAAGGAAGAGGTTGGAAACCTAGCTTTTTAATAGAAAAGTATGTTTTCTCATGACTTTCAAGACTTTGTTGCACACATCCTAGAACTTTTCCATTGTATTCATGTGTAGGATCAAGAGAGGGTTTAATCTTAGGTGTAATTGGATTAAAGTTTAAAGAGGCTCAATCAATTTCTAGACATGCGTTTGGATAACAATTTTGATTATCAAATTCAGGCGTCTTAGATTTTTTAGAAAAAGAAGGTGTGAAATCTAAGGACCCCCAATCATCCTCTAAGAGTTCTTCTTTAGGAACTTCTTTAGTAGGAGATGGTGTACTTGTCTTAATTGGAGAGAGGATTGTAGGAACTAAGAAAGCATATTGTGCTTCAAATCACATGTTCTCATTAATTTCTAGAACCAACACCTCATTATTATATGTGTAAGACACTACATGATAATTCGGAATAATCTTAGGGTTCTCGGCAATATGAATTTCATTGATTTGATCTTTGTTAGGTTCTTCATTTTTTGGAGAGAGAGCATTGGAAATATTATAATGATGGGAAATAGGATCATCCTCTTTCTCCAAGGTATCTCTGTGATTAAGACAAACATTAGGAAAGGGACTATCATATGTAATTAATGCTTCATCTCTAGGGGGAAGATCATGAAAAGAAGGTATGGTATTTCTAGGAAAAGTAGCCATAATATCATCCTCTTGCACCAAATAATCCTTATGAGGAAGGTAATTTTTAGGAGAGGAACATAATTCTCCAAAGATTCATCTTTAGGAGGGAGATCTTTTAAACAAGTGTCTTGATGCAGTCACGGTAGGAGAGTCCTCAAAGAGAACAATCTAGACCGCACAACAAGAATTAACACAACAAAAGCAACACAATGAGATGGAGGTAATGCAATACATGCTTTATTATATCATTAAAATTATTTACAAACTGTCAGCAACATGCAGGCTCAAAAGATTCAACACACTGGCCTGATTACATGCATGCTCAAATACAATATCTGGCTCAAGAAAGATTGTGAGCCAACTTTGGACCTCCTAAGCTTCTGAATTATTTTCTATGTTCTAATTATGATCTCTACATGCTCAATTACATTGATTTATATGATCAAGAATGATCTGCATCGGTCCAAGATGAAACAAATACCGATGAACAAGATGAAACATGTAAAACAACAAGGTCAGCCTCTGCCAAAGAGATCCTTCCAAAAAATTGATAGAATAAAGTGAGGACCTAAGGGAAGGTTGGCCACAAGCCAAGGAACATTGGAAACAATGAATTTAAGATTCACAAGCTACATAAATAATTTGCAAGTTTCACCAAAAGCAAATATGTCCAAGCGGTTTCAGTGCTCTAATCCAGAAAAATTGTCACAAATTCTAGAAGTGATAATTTTCCAGAAAAAGATCCAAACATCATGCGGACTTAGGATAAGGTAGATGAACATGTCCACAAAAAAAATCCAGCTTCACAAGATTCAACGAGCAAATGCAAAGAAATGCATAAAGAAATGCTGAAACTATAAAATAGGAAACAACCTGAGAAGAAAATTATTTTTTGTTGATGCAAGATTGCCAAGAACATGGGATTCTCTTGCATCAGACATCCGAGGTTGTTGAAAAAGTGAGTCTCTCACTTTGCTAGGGTTAGAGGAGAACCAAGATGATCTGCCTCTTCCTAAGAAATCCATGATGGATCTTTAACTGGTATGCATTTCCACTTCACAAGATACTCTCTGTATTGGTTTCTCTTGGTGCTACACCCAATCCTACTGTCCAAAATATCTTCAATATGATCTGGTTCACTTTGGGGTATTTGCTTCTCCAAGTCTTCTATACTATCTTCACTAAATTCTATTTTGTGATACTGGTGCAGGTTTGCAATGTTGAATATAGGTGAAATACTCAAACTACCCGGTAACTCCACTTCATATGCATTTCCAGAACTAAATTTCTTCAAGATCTTACAAGGTCCAAACTTCCTCATATTCAACTTGTTATGGGTTCCAACTGCTTTTTTCTCAGATACACCATCACTTCATCACCAAATTCAAATTCCTTTAGTCTCCTCTTCTCATCTACTTTCTCCTTATACTTGTTGCTCATGTCCTTGGAATGTTGTTTGACCCGAGTATGCACTGTCTTCATATGCTCTACAAATTCTTTTGCTTATGTACTCCTTTTATCTTCATTACTGATGTCCCTCAATTCTGATATGCCTCTAGGGTGTGCTCTAGTAACAATCTCAAAAGGTGTTCTTTAGGTACTTCGGTTCACTGAATTATTGTAGGCAAACTCTGCTTGTGCAAGAATCAAGTCACAACTTCTAGTTTTCTCTCCAACTAAACATCTCAACAAATTTCCCAAACTCCTATTCACTACCTCTGTCTGTCCATCGGTCTGTGGGTGAAAAGTAGAACTAAACTTTAAATTTGTCTTCATCTTCTTCCAAAGTGTTCTAAAAAATATCCAACAAACTTAGTGTCTCTATGTGAAACTATGCTCTTAGGTAATCCATGCAATCTCACCACTTCCTTGAAAAATAGGTCAACAACATGTACTGCATCAATTGTCTTCTTACAAGGTATGAAATATATCATCTTTGAGAATCTATCCACCACCACAAATATAGAATCATTTCCTCTCCATGTCGTAGGCAACCCAAGTATGAAATCCATACTTATGTCCTCCCAAGGTCTTTTCAAAACTATCAAAGACTTATACAATCTAACATTATGACTACTACCTTTTGCAAGTTGACAAATTCTACAACTCTGCACAAATTTCCTGACATCCTTATAAATTTGAGGCTGAAAGTAATTCTCACTAATCAATGCTACTATCTTGTCAACATCAAAGTGTCCGACTCTCCACTATGCTTCTCCTTTATTAGATTCTCTCTCATAGAACTCCTTCCTAGGTATACACAACTGAACTCCTTTGAACAACGTCTCATCTTGAATGAAATAATCTAACCACTTACTTCTGCCCACAATAACCAGTTCCTTACAAGCTTTCCAAGGTTCTCCAAAATTCAGGTCATCCTCATACAAGTTCTTCAATACCTCAAAACCTAATACCTCCACTCTCATCTACATCAGAAAATTCCTCCTTCTACTCATTGCATCAACAACTCTATTCGACTTCTCACTTTTGTGCTTTAATATAAAGGTATAACTCTATAATAACTCCACCCATCTCATGTGTCTATGATTTAACTTACTTTAACTGTTCAAATATTGTAAAGCTTGATGATCACACAAACTCCTTAAGCAACAAATAATGTCTCTGCTTCTTCAATGCTTTAACTATGGCATAGAATTCCTGATCATACACTGAATATCTTCTTCTTGCATCATTCAACTTCTCACTGAAATAAGCTACCAGTCTTCCTTCTTGACTTAAAAATGCTCCAATTTCATTCCCACTTGCATCACAGTCCACTTGAAATACTCTACTGAAATCCAGTAAAGCCAACACAGGCTTCTTTGTCACCTTTTGCTTCAATAATTCAAATCTCCTATTTGTTGGACATTGTTGCTGCTAGGATATGTTGTTGTCATTGATGTCAACATATTCCTACTCCGGTGATTGCAGATTGGTTTATTAATATCATGGTTTGGTGTATGGAGTATTTCTAGTATCATTATATTCTTCTATATTACTTTTGGTGATCTAGGAAGCTTAATTGATCATATCAAATGATCCGGTTTGCAGTTTGTTTTTTTGATTAGTGTTTTGCAGAGTTCAGTATTTCCTCCGGTAATTCCGATGTGATAAGATCTTGAGCTCAAATTTTGGGAGATTTTTTGGGATGGTCTTGTGTATCTTCATTTCAGATGGTTTATGATTTGGTGCTCCTCAAGTTATCTTTCTTTGTGACAATTGTTGTTGTTTGAGTGTTCTCAAGGTTTAGATGTTGATCGATGAAAATTTGATAAGTGATGTTGGTGCAACTATTGCTGATGATTCTAACACGCTTGCTAGTGTTTCCTAATTGCGTCTTATTCATTTTGATGATCCACATTGTTTGTTGTGTGAGATCTTGGTGATTTTGCTGAACCGGTGATGTTCTTCATGTTATGCGGTTTTCCTGGTGGTGTTGCATGTTGTGGTTGATCTTGGCGTGATTACCGGTAGTGATGAGAATTTGGAAATTTAATTTAGGTCCATGTTATGTCATGCATATCATTATATTGGTCCGGTGGTAAATCCTTGTATCGTGTGATGTAATTTTGTAATTGGGTGTTGAGGGTTTAGCCGACCTTGTTGTCAAGGCTGATGAATTGTATAAATAGGTGGTATTGCCATATAATTTAGGTATCATGGTCGCATCTGCATTATCAGAGAGTGATGTATGTGAAAACAAAGGATTCATATTTTAGTGTAGTGTATTGAACATAGATTGGTGTTGCAGAGCAAACATATGAGCTTAACCGAAACTGTCATCAGGCATTAGCAGATGTTGTTATTGCAGTTCATTTGATTTCACATTGTTGTCCAATCATTTTGTAAGTCAGTGAGGCTTCCCTGTAAGGTAGTGAACCTTCCCTGAGGGTTGTAGCCTTCCAGGTTATTATATCTTCAGCTATAAGTTGTAGGTAGTGTGCTTGAATGTTGGTGCATTCCCCATTGTAATATTTACACATACTACTGCAGAGTATCATCTTATTGTGGGTAGGCTCCCACCGTGGTTTTTTCCTTAATCGAGTTTCCACGTCAAAATTTTGGTGTTGTGTGTGATAGACTTATAAAGCACTGAGAGGGGGGGGGATGAATCAGTGACACCAAAAACAATACTACTTGAAATACTGACCAATACATATACTTAACAAGTTTTCTCAACACTATGCATGCAATCCAAAATGATATTAAAGCATCCACACAAAGAAAAACATCCACCATAACACAAGTTTTATACGTGGAAAACCTAAATGGGAAAAACCACGGTGAGATGAGAATCGTGAGTTAACTAACTGCAGTAATAGGCAACTAATCGGTTACGGTCTACAAAAGTGCTCTGCTAGGAGTGAATCCTGTTAAAGATCCCAAAGCTCTGTTAGGAGCTATACCCTGTTAGGAGTAACCTTGGTAGAGGATTTCTGAATCCAAACTAATGGATCACCTTGTTAAAGGATTTGTAAAATGAAGCTTGTTAAAGCTTACTTGGTTAGGGGATTTGACTACTATAATGATTAGAAAACAACAGGTGGTGTGATCTAGAGGTAGCACAACTTGCTTGAATAGATCCTCTTCTGCGCACTCAAAACTACATCACCAACATACTTTGCAATGCCCTCAATGACTTAACACATCTATCTTCAAATCAAATCATCTCATATCATCTCTCATCATATATACAAAATAGCTCATCATAATGTCATTATATAGACATTTAGATTTCATGTTGGCTTGGAAATCATATCACAATTTCCTAGGTGTAGTGTATCTAGACAATCAAACATAACTCATCACAAATTACCACCAAAATTTGTCAGTTAAGATAACTCATCACGACCGGTGATAACTCATCACACAATCAATGAATACCGGTTGGAACACCGATACCGGTTAGAGTTAACCACTGTCAACATGGAAATCGATTGTCCTTCATTGCTTCTTAAATAACATCCACTGGATCTTTAGGTTGATGTCAAGTTATCTCTTGCATATATCGGTTGACTCCATGTATCAGTTTGACACCATCATAAGCTAAACTTATAATACCGGTTACAATACAAGTAATCTTTAGAAGTAATACCGATAGACAATGGGAACATATGTGTGTGTGTACATGTTCCATAAATGATAACATATGAAGTCATTCATTACAATCATCATCAAGCGAATAATGTGTTGTGGTATCTATTTTCTTATATTTGATATTACTGCAGTTTATCAGATTTTCATTTGTGGTTAATTTGGTAGATCCGGTAGAAAACTGATTCACCCCCCCCCCCCCTCTCAGTTTTCCTTCATTGTTGTTGCCAATACTATTTACTCTGTTTGTCCACTTGAAATCCTTTGTATCTCCTCTCATTGATTCTACCATAGGGGTATAAACTGAACTAAAATTTCTAATAAACTTTTGGTAGAAACTAGCCGATCCATGAAATGATCTTACCTCTCCAATGCTTTTCGGTGTAGGTCATTCAATAATTTCTCTTACCTTCTTAGGATCCATTTTCAATCCATCCGCAGATATCAGAAATCCCAAATAGACTAACTCTTCCTTCATGAAACTACACTTCTTAATGTATCAACTTCTCTTCTCTCAACCTCTGCAAAACTTCTCTCAAATCCATCATATGTTCTTCCTTGCTCTTACTGAAAATCAAAATGTCATCCAAATACACAATAACAAACTTACCCAAGAATTTATTCAATACCTCGTTCATCAACCTCATGGAAGTACTTGGTGCATTAGTCTGTCCAAAAGGCATCACCAACCATTCATACAATCCTTCATTTGTCTTGAATGTTGTCTTCCACTCATATCCTCCTCTGATTCTAATGTGATGGTATCCACTCTTAAAGTTTATCTTTGTGTAGTATCTGGCTCCACTCAAACAATCTATTATGTCATCCATCTAAGGTGATGGAAATTTGTACTTCATTGCGATCTTGTTTATTGCTCTAGAATCAGTACACATCCTCCATTCTCCATTCTTCTTAGGTGCTTGTAGTGTCGTAAATTGTACACCCTTGCTAGGGTGATACAATTTCACACTTAGGTTAGTACCCGACTTAGTGTGTCTTGCATCTTGCATTTCTAATTCCCCTTTAAGCATTTAATTAAATATAAGGTCATGTTTCATCACTTCACATATTATAAAGTTGGGCCCTTTACCCTAAGCGTGCCCCTTTTCATCTTGTTCCTCCAATGAATAATTTAATCATAAACCCTAATTATATCTTATTTTGATTGTTTAGGCTTGATTTCGCATATCAAAACATCTTGAAATCAGCTATAACTTTGGGATACGCTCTAATATCATCATATCTAACGGCCCCAAAAATTTGGTGAAAAGTTAGTCGGACCGTGGTGGGAATGCACATGGTCCACGACTTTTTCCCCAAAAATCTAGGAGTACAATCCTATGATATCATAATGCTTAACCCCAAAACATTAGCGGGAAATTAAAATCCTAGGTCAACCTAAACATGAAATTAAGATCTAGGGTTTCATACTTAAGATCTCTCTTTCTTCATTTGAAGGGGTCTTCTTCTAAGAATCTAAGACCAGGTTTTTGGAGAATTAGAGCCTTGTTTGCAATGAAAGAGTAGATCTTTGAAGTCTTCAACAACATTCATCCATCAAACATTCATCAAGCATCATTTGATCAATTACGGGCTTTTGAAGATGTAGAAGAACAATAGGAGATCACTGACTGACGATTGGCTTGTACCTCTCCATTGGGGTTGGGTTTGGTTTCATGTTGTTTTAATGTCTTTGCATAAGATTCATTTTGATTCATATTCATGCTTTAGATCACTTTGAATTGTGGATTTAGAGCATTTACTTTGTCAATTATAAGCAATTAGGGTTTACTCTTTAGAGTTGTTCTAGATTGCTTGCTTTCATCTTAGGATCTTGCACACACATTTTCAGTATATTATCGGTTATTCGTGGAGGTGGAAATCACCAACATGAGAGTTTGACTAAGGTAAAACCCTATATAGCCACCCCAAACCCTCTTTTTTAGCTTCAGGTATAGGTTTGTATTTGAGCATCGTTGGAAGTTTCGGGACTAAAAGAGCACACGAGGACAGTTCTAGGTTGCATATCTTGGAAAAATCCCCAAGGATAGGGGCGTGACACCTTGGTCCTTCCCAGGATAGTGGATTCGCACCATGGTCCTTCCCTCTATCAGTAGGACTTGGCAGAACAACACTTTGCAGACTCCAGAATCGTGGCACCCTGGTCTTGGACAATTCTGCTCAGATTTTAGACACAGGTGCACCTATGATTTTTCCTTATGATCTTTACTATTAACCAGTGTATCAGTTGTTCTTTGATCTGCATTATCAGACTAGGGTTTGCTTGCTTACTTGCATTCTAGGTTAGATTGCATTTTGCATCATTCCTCTCTCTCTCTCTCTCATTTATAGCAAAGGAATAGAAAACCTAAGAGGTAATCCATGACAATATCTCTCTCATAAGAAGTAGCTGACATCCGTTACCTCCCTAGGCTCTTTTGTATTCCATGAGTGTGTATGAGAGTGGGATTAGGGTTTCCATACTTAGTCTCACTTTTTCCCCTACACAGTGCTAACACTGCTGGCACTACACAAGGACTCAAATTTTCTTTGATCAAACCTTTCCTCAACAATTCATGCACTTGTCTATTTAACTTCTCATTCTTTGCCGATGTCATCTAACATGCTTCTTTATTAGGCAAACTAGCTTCGGGGATCAGGTCGATGCAATGACTGATACTTATCATATAGGGTAATCCATCAGGTACATTATCTGAAATGATGTCTCCATACTCTATGAACAACTCCTTTATTTATTTCGGTTGTTCTCCTTCATTCTTCAGATCTTCAATTTTTTTAGGAACTAAGGAAAAACACACATTCTCATGTATCATCCCATCCAGGAATTTCCTTCCATCCACCAAACAAATTCTATCACTTGTACAAAATTTAGTTTTCAAAGGCTCCTCGAAGGGTAGCAAAGTCTACTTCATCCCATTTGCAACAATAGTGTAGATTTTCTTCCTCCGATCATGTATTGCATGTCTATCAAACTGCCAAGGTTTGCCCAACAAGATATGACATATATCCATAGACATAATATCACACAAAACTTTATCATGATAAGATCTAATCTTTAATTTCACCAAACATTATTCACTTACTAATATCTTATGATCATCCCGAATCCATGCTATTTGATAAGGATTAAGGTTCTTCAATCTCTCCAACTTCATCTTATTCACCATCTCTTTTGAAACAAGATTATCTAAACTACCACTATCAATAATGATTTTACAACACCTACTAGATACCTTACATTTGGTCTTGAACCAATTCCTTTTTTGCAAGGGCTTTTCATCATCTCTGGTATGACACAAAGCTCTCCTCATAAACAACATTTCTCTATCTTTTGATTTATTAACTGATCTGGTATGGTCTTCTTCTACCAATGTTCTTCTTCCATTGTTCTCTATCTTCTTACATTGAAAAGCATGATATCCTTCTCCTTCGCAGTTAAAGCAAGTTCCTCTAATCACTCTGTTATCTTGCCTTCTGTCTTCTTTTTCATAACCCTCATTCCGATATCCATCAGGTTCTCTCATCTAGTAAAATTTTCTATCATCCTTCCAATATGAACTACCATCTCTGCTAACTTCTGTTAGATACAATGCACCACTAAGAGGGGGAGGGAGTGAATCAATGGTTCTCAAATCTTTTCCCTTTAGCTATCCTTTGTGGGCATACTGGTTTATGAATCCAACACAATGTAGACTTACTAGTTAGTGAGGAGACTAACTCAAATAAACACATGCACGGGAGGACATCACATAACACCAGAATGTACGAGGAAAACCCAAGATGGGAAAAACCTTGGTGAGCAATGCTGCTGGAGTCTACTGCTCCAATCCAGCCTCATAATGAAAACACACTTACAAAGTTTAGGGCACCAACCCAAGGAGCACCAACCCAAGGAGCACCAACCCATGACTTTAGGGCACCAACCCAAGGAGAACCAACTCCTAACTTTAGGGCACCAACCCAAGGAGCTACAACCCCTGCACCGAGATACAACTCAGTGTTCACAATGTAAACATCAAATACATAAGTAGTTATCTTGCTACAAGTGAATCTTGCAACCATCATATATATCTTACTCTGTCGGTGAGATAACTTCTCTGCTTCACTGACTCACTTCTCTGCTTCTCTTCACCTACTGCTCCTCTACTAGTAAGCCCTACCAGTACACCTCTTCTTCTCTTCTTCTCTGCAGGATCTCTTCCTCACTGCTCTACACTTTACCAGTGCATAACTCTGCCAGTCCACTATTTGCCTTGTCTTCAGCTCTCTTCCCTCTTGCTCTGCCGGTGAGAACACTATTGGTTCTTCTCTCCTATTGGTTGAATGCTTCAACCAGGTTCTCCTTGACTCCCACTCACTTCTCAGGTGCTCGTTGAGCACTTGGCTGATTTTCTCTTACTTGTAGAAGTATCACACTTTGCAGTAGAACAATATTCTTCTATGCAACAACATCAAACATTCTCTTTGGCCTTCATACTTATAGCCTAGACTTCCCACCAAAAACCAATTCAAAATATGGACGGTTAGGGTTTCCTCACCATCCTCGAGGCAAACCAAATCCAATCAGATATTGCTCGATCTAATCTTCCTGACATCCAACTACACAAGTCCACTATCAACACGCTTTCCAGAACACGCCTTCCAAATATGTATAAAATGCGGTCCTTTTCCTCGACCTACATATGTCAAAACACCATTAATACCTTTGCTGTTTCCTTCTCGAGGTTATCTCACAATCCAATCTTCTTGCTTCGATCTAGGTGCCAACAACTCCCTAATTCTTCTCTATTGTTTATTCTTCCTCGAGTCACATGCTTCTGATCTTATCCTCAAATCACGGGATCCATATTCCATGCACACCTGTCGAGATACCTAACTGCACACAACTCTTCACCAACCTTTGTGAGCTTGCCACCTTGACCCTATGTGGCATCCATGTCGACCAACTATTGACTTGGCTCTTAGATACAATCACTGATCAACCACCCTACTGGTTCCTCTTCTTTGCCGGTTTGCTAACCCTGCCGGTCTCACACACTATACTGGTTACCTCATCGTATCTGCCCTCATCTTGAATTATTGATGGAACTCCCAAACCGGTCTCCAAACAGATAAATCCAAAGCATGCTCATTCCCACAAGTGGGAAGTCATCTGCATCTATGCCTTACTTATATAATTGGTAGACTTACATACCGGTTACCACTCTTGATGACACCATGTCATCAACCTTCACAAGACTCCATCTTCAGTCAGGTCAGATTCCTTTGTTTGCATTTGCTTAGACTTGCCTTTCTCCCTAATCAATTCTGTTCATTCCTCTACCAGTTTGTCAAGGTGACAAACACTTCACACTGTTAGAATATTTAATCTTTACTTAGCTTAGGTTTATTTTTATTTAGTTTAGGATATTCCTTTGGAATTCCTACATGTAATTTGTCCTCTAGTACATGTGTGAGGACAAGTCATTTCTTTTATTTTCCTTTATTAAGGAATATTAGATTTCCTCCATAAGAGGATGTGGACACATGGCACACACATTTTATGAATGGTGGCATTCATAGATTTGGGAGTTACTTTGTAACTCCTATCCTCATCTCTATTTAAGAGATGCCTCCTCTCTCATTTCTTCTTAATGACAATATTGTAAAGAGCTTCTTGCTCTCTCTCTCTCTCTCATTTTTAGGCATTGCCTCATTCATAATATCACAAGGGGTTTTTCTTTGCTTTTCCCCTTTCAAAAGTTCTTGTGCCTCCTTCTTCACATTTGGGTGATGCTCCAAGGTTATTGCTTTTCTCTTGGTAACAATTACTTCATCATAAACTTTCTTGGATTAATTTTCCTTTCCTTGCTCTTTTATTTTCCTTTCATGGTATCAGAGCAGGTTTCTAATCCTTGTTTTAAGTTGACATTGTTGAAGGTTACCATTCTGTGGAGTTCACCTTGTTGGAGGCATTCTTGAGAGGAGAAGAAGTTCTTTTTTCTAATATTTTCTATTGTGCAGGTTTTGGTTTCAGATTTTAATTTTTTTTTCAAACTTGTTAACAAGTTTGCCTGCAGGTTTAATCTCCTATTCTAGTTAGTTTTTATTAAAAAAAAAAAAGGGCTTTGGAAGGCTTGCCGCCAAAGTTCCTTCTTTCTAGTTTAAATTTAATTATTTTTAAAGTTTTGGAAGGCTTGCCGCCAAAACTCCGGTGCTAACTTCCTTTCCTGCATACTTTAGATTTTATATTCATTTGTTTTGGAAGGCTTGCCGCCAAAACAGTTTCATTATAAAGTTGTTTCTCTGATTCATATTGCAGGTTCTCACATTTTGTTTACTTGCAAGCTTTTTTGATTAAAAAAAAAGAAATTTAAGCTTCCTTGCAGGATTTTGTTATCAAATTTTTCTCATTTTCTAACCTCATTCACAGAATACTAACTTTTTCTAACATCTATTGATCTATTTCAATCTTTGTTTGTGCTTATTTCAGCCTGGTTTAAATCTTACATTTAAATTTTACATAATAAATCTTACATTTTTTTCCTCTCTGGAAGTTTGTTTCTGTGAGATATTTTGATCATGCACAGAGAAATCAGTCTGTGTGAATCATTTTTTAGTGCTGCTTGATTATACTCTTCAAAACTTGTAACTATGTTAAATCCTTGCGAAGTAATGCAAAACAGATTGAAAATTAAAACACAGGAAAATACCTAGCGACATTTGAATAGCTGAATAATTCCACTTATTAGATTTCCATTGTGCCTCGCTCAACAATTTTTTGAAATTTTATTTCAATTTGGCTGTCAATAAGCTCATTTCCTCCCAGAACTTCACCGAGCCCACCCCATTTATGCACAGCATTTTTCCCTGGATGACAAAAAGGAAGACTATAGTAGTTGTATGTTTCTTGAGGATTGTTATAAGGGCCAACGTTGTTCACCCATAAGGTGACAGTATCACCCGCTCCATACTTATGGTCGTATTCCGAAGCAAAAGCTGTCGTGAGCAAAAAGAGGGCCGAGCATAATAACCAGAACTCCTTGCCCATTTTGTTAACTGGGTTTGGATCCAACGCAGACTGGTTAAGCTTCGCCTGGATCTCCTTTGGAACCTTTTTTTCAGCCTTGGCTGCCGTCTTCTTCTCTGCAATAGGCCTCTTCTCTGCCTTAAGCGCCATTGATCCTACAAATAAGTTACACTAACCTGCAAAAATAAACAGAAATTGAACACCAACTGAAGTTTATATCGACCAGTTAGGGTTTGTAGACAAAACGAAAATAAACTTCCCTGTAACTTCCCTGTGGTCTCTGCACTGTAGATTCCCTGCCTATCATAATAATTCTCTTGTCATTCAACGTCTCTGCACCTCTGCATAGTAACGCCATTTGCTCTTGTATTTAATACAAAATTTTTAGAAAGTTTATTAACTTTAAAAAAATTTAAATAGTTTATATCAAAAGATTAATAACGTTAAAAAAAATTTAGTTATAAAGTTTTTTTAATTTTAAAATAAATTAAAGTTTTTTGAATAAAGTTTTTTTAATAAAGCTTTTAATATAAAATAGTTTTATTTTGTTATTAAGACTTACAATTTGTTTAAATAAAATTTAAAAAAAAAAAATCAATTTCAATTTATTATTAAAATATAATTTTTTCTTTGGTAAATTTTTTTTTTGTTTAAAAATTTGTTATTTAAGATTTGAATATAACATTTTTTTTTACATAAATTTTGTTATAATTCTTACTCAAATCTGGTTTATTTTTAAATCAAGGAGGTTAATTTTTATTTTTTTAATCAAAGGGGTAATTTTTTTTTACAAACTATTATTTTGCTATCATGTCTACATTAATTCCAGAAATTAAATTAAATAGTTCCAATTATCATTCTTGGAAAACACATATCTCGTTTATTTTTCGTTTCAAGCACCTTTTGGATGTTGCGACTGATAAAACTTTTGAACCCGCTACATCTGCTCCTCAAGCCGACCTAGATAGATGGAAGGCTCAAAATGAGCAAGCACTTGGTTTAATTGGTATTTCAATGATTCCTGATTTGTATGTTTTAATTGGAAATTGTACAAAAGCGCATGAAGCTTGGGAAATTTTAAAAACTACTTATGATAGCTCAAATGAATCCCGAAAAATTCAACTTCAAGATCAACTTGAAGATCTAAGGTATACGGATTTTAAAACTATGGATGAATTCTTATTAAAGTTTGATTCTGTTAATAGTCAATTAACTGGTTTAGGAGTTACTCTTGCTGATTTACGTTTAATTCATCTTATTCTTAAAAAATGTCTTCCTCGTCAATTTCAACAATTTATTACGAATATTCATGCTCAACTTGCTATTCCTAGCTTAGCTACTCAATTAACATATGATATTTTTCGTAATTTATTGCGTCAAGAGGAAGCTAAATTAATTCAATTTGGTACTCTTAAAAGTAGTGAACATGCTTTTATGTCTAAAAATCAAAATCATAATAATAACTTTAGATCCAATAATAATAAACATAATCATAATCATAATCATAATAATAATCATAATAATAATCACAACTCTTCTAATTATCAATCTCATTCTAAATCCTATCATAACAATTCTCATAATAATAATCATAATAATACGTACAATAATCAAAGGAATAATTCTCAAACAAGACCCCATTGCACATATTGTGGGAAAGATGGACATATTACTAATAATTGTTTTAAGAAACAAAATGGTAAAAAGCCCATGAATCAAAATAATCAAAATAATCAACATAAACCTCATTATAAGAAAGGTAATAATAATGGTAATTCATCTCGTCATGCATTTACATGTACTTATAATGTTTCTCAACCACTTGAGTGGATTATTGATTCTGGTGCATCTCAACATGTTACTTCTCATAAAGAATGTTTTGAATCTTTGCATCCCGATACTTCTAATATTCCTGTTCAATTAGCTAATAATCATAGTTGTAAAGTTGAAGCTATTGGTGATGTGAATGTTCCTAATGGGAAATTACATGATGTTCTTTATGTTCTTGAATTAAAATCAAATTTGATTTCAGTTCCTAAACTTTGTCAAGATTATAAGATTAACTTTTATAGGGGCATATGTTATATCATTGATCCAAACACTAATCATGTTATTGCTACTGCTAAAATGGATAGTGATAACTTATTCAAGTTCTATGAATTTGCTCCTCCAAAGTATTCTTTGCTTACTACTGTTGATTTTACTATATGGCATGAAAGACTTGGCCATCTCAATTCTGATTATATTTCATTGATGCAAAAAGCAAATATGGTTGATGGATTGCCTAGTATTGTTCCTTCTCAAATTGTTTGCAATGGTTGCATGAGTGGTAAGATGCATAGGGAACCCTTTCCTCATGGTCAATCTTGGAGGGCATACACTAAATTGCACCTCATTCATAGTGATCTCTTGGGTCCCATGGAGAATCCCTCCATCCAAGGTTCAAGGTATGCACTTACCTTTGTTGATGATTTTTCCAGGAGAACATGGATATATTTCCTTCATAGTAAGGATCAAGTGCTTGATGTTTTTACTGAATTTCATATGTTTGTAGAAAGGCAATCTGGTTCTAAAATTAAGATTCTTCGTACTGACAATGGAAGAGAATATGTCAATCATGCATTTAATTCTTATTTGAAATCATTTGGAATTAAACATGAGCTTACCGTTCCTTATACACCACAACAAAATGGTGTGGCAGAACGGAAGCATAGGACAATTGTTGAAATGGCTAGATGTTTATTGCATGCTAAAAATATGGATTACAAGTTTTGGGCTGAAGCTATGGCTTGTGCAACATATTTAATTAATAGAACACCTACCAAAGCCTTAAAGGATAAAACTCCTGAAGAAGCTTGGTCTAGTAGAAAGCCTAATTTGCAGAATTTAAGAATTTTTGGTTCCATAGCTTATGTTCACAAACCTAAGGAGAAAAGAAAAAAATTAGATGCTAAATCTTCTCCTTTTATTTTTGTTGGTTATGATGAAAATACTAAAGGTTATAGAGTTTACAATCCTATTACTAACAAGGTAAAAGTTGCAAGAGATGTTTGTATTGTAGAAAAGGGCATTCATGATTGTTCTAAAGTGGAGGATGATGAACTTGGTCAAACCAAAGTTGTGCTTGTGGAGGACCAACCTCCTTCTCTTAACCCTACTCCTAATGCATATCTTTCTATTCCTTCTAGTGATAGTGATGATGATAATAATAACTCTACTCCTCATGACTCTTCTTCTAGTGATGAATCCATTACTTCTAAAAGAAGACCTAAATGGTTTAAATCTTTAATTCAAGATAGTGATGAATACTTAGCTAGAATGGATAAACTTCAAGCTAGGAGAGTTAATTATTGTAATTATGATTTAATGACTACTATTATGAATTCTAATGATCCTAAAACATTTGATCAAGCTAAAAATCAACCGCATTGGCAAAAAGCAATGAAGGAAGAATATGATACTTTAACTTCTAACCAAACTTGGGATTTAGTTCCCTTGCCTCATGGTAAAAATCTTGTTTCTTGCAAGTGGCTTTATAAAACTAAATTGAATGCTAATAATCAAGTTAGTAAATTTAAAGCTAGATTAGTTGCTAGAGGTTTTTCTCAAATTGAAGGCTTAGATTATACTGAAACTTTTGCTCCTGTTGCTAAAATGCCTACAATTAAACTTGTGCTTGCTTTAGCTTCTAGAATGAATTGGCCTATTCACCAAATGGATGTTAAAAGTGCTTTTCTTAATGGTGATTTACATGAGGAAATTTATATGTCTCAACCTCCTGGTTTTATTAAAGAAGGTAATGCACACTTAGTTTGTAAATTAAAGAAATCAATTTATGGATTAAAGCAATCTCCTAGGGAGTGGTATTCAAAGATTAATGAATTCTTTCTTTCTCAAGGCTTTATTAGAAGTAAAAATGATCCTAACTTGTATATTAAACATAGTGAAGATGATATTATAATTATTATCTTGTATGTGGATGATTTGATTCTTACTTCAAGTTCCAATACTTTGATTTCTGATATTAAGTTTCAACTTAATCAAAAATTTCAAATGACTGATTTAGGTCTTTTACATTATTTCTTAGGAATGCAAATTTGGCAAACCTCTAAAGGAATTTTCTTATCTCAAAGTAAATATGCTCAAGATCTCATAGATAAGTTTAAAATGAATGATGCTCATCATGTTTCAATTCCTATTGAATTAGGCACTAAGTTAATGCTTGATATGCAAACTCCTCTTGTCGATCCTACTTTGTATAAACAATTAGTTGGAAGTTTAAATTATTTAACTCTTACTAGGCCAGATATTGCTTATAGTGTTGGTTTGGTTTCAAGATTCATGTCTAAACCTCAACAAACACACTTTAAAGTTGCTAAAAGAATTTTAAGATATATTAAAGGAACTATTAATGTAGGTTTGTTTTATGATGCAAATTCTGACTTTACTTTAAAAGGTTTTGCTGATTCCGATCTAGGAGGAGATCCCAATGATGGGAAATCTACTTGTGGTTATTGTTTTTTTGTTGGTTCAGGAGCAATTTCTTGGAATAGTAAAAAGCAACAATCTACCTCTCTTGGATCCACTGAAGCTGAGTACAAAGGATGCACTAATGCTTCCAAAGAAGTCTTGTGGCTTAGAAGACTACTTGAAGATTTGGGTCTACCTCAACATGAACCAACTCCATTGTATTGTGACAACCAAAGTGCCATTGCCTTGGCTAAAAATATAGTTTTCCATGCAAGGACAAAACACATTGCTCTCCAACACCACTTTATTAGAGAACAAATTGAAGACAAGCAAGTTTCACTCCTCTATTGCAAGGGGGAAGACCAAGTTGCAGATATTTTGACCAAGCCACTTTGTAAAGAAACATTCCAATTTCATTGTAAAAATCTTGGATTACAACCCATTGAAGGGTTTGATGTAAGCTCCCCAAGTAAAGCTTAAGGGGGGGTGTTAGAATATTTAATCTTTACTTAGCTTAGGTTTATTTTTATTTAGTTTAGGATATTCCTTTGGAATTCCTACATGTAATTTGTCCTCTAGTACATGTGTGAGGACAAGTCATTTCTTTTATTTTCCTTTATTAAGGAATATTAGATTTCCTCCATAAGAGGATGTGGACACATGGCACACACATTTTATGAATGGTGGCATTCATAGATTTGGGAGTTACTTTGTAACTCCTCTCCTCATCTCTATTTAAGAGATGTCTCCTCTCTCATTTCTTCTTAATGACAATATTGTAAAGAGCTTCTTGCTCTCTCTCTCTCTCTCTCTCTCTCTCTCTCTCTCATTTTTAGGCATTGCCTCATTCATAATATCACAAGGGGTTTTTCTTTGATTTTCCCCTTTCAAAAGTTCTTGTGCCTCCTTCTTCACATTTGGGTGATGCTCCAAGGTTATTGCTTTTCTCTTGGTAACAATTACTTCATCATAAACTTTCTTGGATTAATTTTCCTTTCCTTGCTCTTTTATTTTCCTTTCACACACTTCCCTTGCACTGGCATCTCAACATGCCTTCTCTGTCGGTCCACTACATATCCTTGATCTCATGCACTTAAGGCATTCCTTCAATTCATTGATAGATTAGATGTCGGCAAACTCACTATCAGCCATTGTGTCTCATGATGACTGCATCTTCATCCGGTGGGAGTCATGTTGTTCAACAACCTCACAACATACGGGTTCATTCTTCTCTTCCAGTGTTGATGTGATTCAGGTAACATTCTACCTCTTCATCACAAACAACCACTCAAACACCTTGCCCATTTTCAATACTTCACTTAATAGTTGACATAATCTCCTTACTTTACCAGTGTTCTTGCAACACAAGGTGATATCCAAGATATCACATCCTATACTCCTCCATGGCAGTGGTGCACATACATCTGATTTATCGATAGTCATCCCATACCAGTTGACATCAATGACAACACAATGTCAACAATCTCCCCCTTTGGCATTGATGTCAACACATGTAGTATCCAGTATACTACAAAATTCTTCTCCCCCTTTGATAACAATGGCAAAGGGCACTATCTAGACACTTTTTCTCTTTGTATATACTGGTCACTGATAGAATAATTTGTCCCCCTTTGTCTTCATTGGATGTAACACTTCCTTTAATATCATTTGTTATCTTGTCACTGGTATTTACATCCTCTCAAGTCACAACACTTGAGATGGGGAACTTAGCCATCAGCTGACACCAATTGGGCATGCAAGTTTGATGCTATTTAATAGAGTACTCAATTTTTAGAGAGATTGATATCAATTGTTAACATGTTAGCGGATACTTCTCACCTATCGGTCACCCTGCAACATCTCTTGCAATTTGGGTAGTCAGTATATTTTACAAGTTCAAGCATGCCAACCCTATGTCACGAACACTTGAACTCCCCCTGAGTCATACATCTCAAGTTCTTATCTCCGCTTAGGTACAATACCAGGACTCCAATATTCACCATATACCAATTTAGCTATGCATATGTGATCATCTTGATGATCCTTCAACTCCATTGTATCTACCATTACTTATGACATGATACTGGATCCACTCAAATCTAGGCAATGCTATCATCATGCCAAGAATTAAACCAGTTAGTCCAAAAACATGCATTCCTGCATGAGAAACCATGGGGCCAACATATGTCAATCAGGTCTTTTCCAATACCACCTGAGACATGAACTCCACATTCCATGCTACCGGGGATAATGCAATGAACTTCCAATCTTCATTGTCTTACATAACCTACAAGTACCTATTAGCACACATGTCAGTAACATCTTGCACATACCGGTTAACATCTGATGCCAATTGTTATTATTGACACATGCAGTAGTGATCCATCACTAATTTGTAGGTGTGTAGTCAAGGTAACCTCTACACACACTTATCTTTTCATTTCCATCCTTCATACCGACAACAACATGTTCTTCCATGTTGCCTTGTTTATTGAGGGGGTGAATAATAAATTCAATGTACTGATCCCCCTAAGATCTTGCATCTCATTTAGGATTTAGGAGATATCACCTATACGATGAGTGCACAGTGCTGGTCCATGGTCTTCTTCCTCCATGCCTGCTTGGTCTCATTCTTCTTCCTATTTTCAGGCTTGGGAGTAGGTCTTTCCTTCTTCTTCTGAAGGGGCTTTTCTTTTCCTGATTCTCCATCATAGCTAGGAGTAGTGCTATAGTTGTACACAACATCCATACCAACTTCATGTTTGGAGAATCTTCTAACATACCGATTTTCTCTTTCTTTTCTGATCATGCCATTTTGGCTGGTTACCAGTTTCCTTCAATTCCTTGGTTGTGTAGGAACATTTCTCCTCTTGTTCCAAGCCTGTCTATTCTGCTTATATCCCCTGTAGCTTCTCTTATACTAAGCATGATTGATCCTCTAGTTGACATAGGGCTGCGAGTTCTTCCTCCTACAATCATAACTTCTATGGCCAGGTCTATTGCAGTTATAACATACAATATTAGCAATACCGAGAGAGGGGGTATGCATACTTATACCCTTAGATACATTATGCTCATATGCATGAAATATATAGCCATCTGATTTATTATACCTAGGAAGCACGCTTTGTCTATTCCTAGACCTTATTTTACACTCTTATGCCCTATGGCCATAATCTTTACATTCAAAACAATAACTGGAGAGAGGAGGCTTATTACTTATAAATTTATTCTGCCAAACATGAGGTGTTCTTACCGGTTTGGCATCTGCATTTATGCTTCTCCAGGAATGGATCCAGGGTTGTCCATTCTCTGCAGATCTTCTATCTGATCTCTTCTTCTACCATGCTTGTCCTAACTTGGTGGCAGCAACATTTTTTTGTCTTTTACCGGTAGGAGGTCTTCTCCTATTCATGCTACTGGTAACACTGTCTTCTCTCATCTTTCCTTTTCTTTTCAGATCTGCATTGTTTCTCCATGCAACACCATTCTTCATCCTTAGCTTGAGCTCATCTTCACATTTCTCAAGTTCTTTCCTGAGGAAATCCATTTCAACTATTATCTATTGATGCTCTTTATGCTTTGTCTCTAGCTCAGCCTTTAGATCTTTGCACCTGCATTCCTTGGTGTCTTTTTGTTGAGTCTTTAACTCTGAGATACATTTCTCAGATTCTTCAAGGCATCTGATCAACCAGTTTTTCTCAACTGCAACATTTTTAAACAGCTTGTATTCATTTCTCAGATTCTCCATTTTACTTTCCTTGGAGTCCAAGATTGATTTTAAATCATCAGTCAATATTTTTGTCTCTTGTAGTTGAGTGGTCAATAAACAACCTTTTGGTTTGATACTTCAAGATGGGTTCTCAACTGGAAGCAATTCTCATGAACTAATCTTTTGTAGTTTTTAAAATCATTTCTAATATTTTGAAGCTCTTCTAGAGCACTTATCAATTCACACTCAAGATCTACTTCTGCATCTTCTTCTTCTTCTTCTTCTTCTTCATCTTTTTCAGTATCTCTGTCAAACACATCATATCAGTGGGATCTATTTGTATTATCTCCTTTTGATGTGTGATTCTCAATGTCTGTCTCATGGGCCATGAAAAGATGAGTCTCCTCATCATCATTGCAGCTATAGCAATTTGTACTGCCTCTATCATTTGCACATGTATCTGCTGCAAAGTTCTTTTCACTCACACAAGTTGATTCAGTGGTGCAGGGTTCATTTCCATATAGCTTCTTCAGTCTATCCCATAGATTATTTACTGATTTACACTTATCCACCTGTGAGGAGACATCACCAGTGAGACCACTGAATATGGCCTTCATGGCTTCTTTATTGCACAAGCATCTTCTTTCTTCTTCAGATCTAGTGGGAGGACTGATATTTCTAGGGAAACTATTTACAACCGACATCCATACATCAAACCTTAGAGAGGATAGGAAGACTTCCATTCTACAACCCCAAATAGAATAGTTCGCACCATCAAACATTGGAGCAGGGATTGACACTAAATAGACCATTGTGTCCTTAGGCCAAAATCTACCCAAGCTGGATAAAGCTCGTCTAGCTGGGAACCTAGCCTCTGATACCAATTGTTAGACACAATGCACCACTAAGAGGGGGAGGGGTTGAATCAGTGGTTCTCAAATCTTTTCCCTTTAGCTATCTGATAGGGAGATTGCTAGGAAAGTGCCCAAAAGGCTAATTTGCTCAAAAAGGTTCAATTTGTTACCCAAAGAATTGTTGAGTCTGATGTATATGTTTATAAAGTCCTTCTTGTGGTTATAGTACCAAGCAACTCATATATCACTTTCCTAACAAACTCCCCTTTGGTGAAGGCTCACTCCCATGCTCAAAATCTACTCAAATTTCTCACTCCAGCCATCTACACACCCTTAATCTCTGTTCTTTAGCATTCAACCCTCTGTTCAGAGTGCTTTAGGAGTCTTTTGCATGTTCAAGTAAGGGCAGCAAGGTTTCACTATAGTTTTGATGCTCAAAGTTTAGTTTAAGGCCCATAGCCTTGGCTTACTCAACTAGGCAACCAAGGGTCAAAGACCTCAAAAGGGGCTACACACTGACCAAGGACCTATATGCCATCAGTTTCACTATTCTACTTTGTTCTCACAATGTTCCAAGGGTTCCCAAGTCCTCCTTGCAATCGGGTTCATGAGTTTTGTGTGTTATGCAGTCAAAAGGCTAGTAGCCCGTGGAGGGGTAATTTGGCACTTTTTTGCTTGTCCTTCTCTACGATGGGTATTTCCTCCCTCAAAATTGATTTGGATGGTGTCTTAGGGGTATATTCTCATAGATTTTTGTGTTTTAAACCACTGCTAAGGGAGATTGAGGACTGTCCACTTTTTGTGGCACTTTTGTAGGGTTTGGTAGGGTTTAGACCCAAACACATTGGGAAACCATTGCATCTCCACCAAACAAACCTCCAAATTGTCTTAGAACCTTTGCCCCATCAACATGAAGCCTTCCCCTACTGCTTCCCTACAAACAAAATGCCAAACACTTGGCACTCAACTGAAAATGTCACCTATTACTGTTAAAACTACCCTTTTACCAGTCATAACTGCTACTCAAACTTTTGGCCTGAATCACAAGGTGTTTGAACTGCAATTATACCTCAAAGAGGTCTGAAAAAAACTCTAATCAAATTCCTATTATGTTTCCTTCTTCAATACAAGGCTTGGATGATGCCTTTGAAGCATTCCATGAGCATTTGACAAGTATAATTCACAAAAACAATGAACTCACTATTTTGTTTACAAAATCAGAATGATTGAATGGAACAAGCTTATTCTAACACTTAAAGATGATGCCAAACAACCTTGGCCACATGTCCAGACCTCTGCCTCATTCATTTGTTCACTCCAAATTGCTTTTGGGTGCAAATCTTGAGTTTTTGTTCATGTTACTAGCCAAGCAATCAACACTTGCCTAGTATTCGCTCAAGTTCTTCTTCCAACCACACCTTTGGCACAAAATAGAGAATATGTATAGTATATACATGATAAAAAACTTGACTAAATCCATTATGTGGGATCCCAGACCTGGATTAGTCAAGTGGTGACATTTTAAACCTTCAAACCCTTGACAGGGCAGCGAGCACACAGTTTACAAATATTTTTGTAATAACCAATTTGCAAAGGAAACCAATATAAAAAATAAACTAGAGAGCATCATACAACTCTTGTGCACACCTCCCAAAGGTACAGTACATACTAAGAAGGTACAGTACAGACTGTTAAATAAAGGAGAGGAAAAATAGTCATAAAAGCCAAAATTCCATGATTTTATTCAAAAGATCTTGCTTATATAATCACCAACCCTTTCCAAGGAAAAGGGAGGCCTTATATAGTTTCTCCAATTGGTTTTCAAACCCCAGTATGGACATGAGGCTTCCATAACTTCCTTTTGCAAGAAAATGACAATTTTGACAACTTTTCAAGCCAAATGACAACTTTTTCTTGCTCAAAAAGGCATTTTTGACAATCTAGCCTTATCAACTTGTCTAAACAACTTAGACATGCTTAAAAACACTTAAAAAATATGTTTCAATGCTTTGGAAAGCATAAGAAGACCGTTTTGGCAATTTTGCTCATTTTTGCCAAAAATTGTCAACTCAAAGCCTAAAAGGCAAAACTTGATCTCTAGAGCCCAAAATGAGATCAAAACCACTAAACATGACAAAAAAATACCTTAAACAACCTCAAAAAACTAACACAAGACATTACAAACATAAAAGCATTAAATACTCAAAAATGGAAGTTTTACTCAACTAGGTGCTCCTGCACCATACTCCCCCAAAAACAAAGAAGTCATGTGACTCCTTGAGGCAGCAAAGAGGAAGGTATGCCAACTTTCTGAAAGTCAGCTTCAGGTATCCATGTGGCCTCTGAGATAGGCTGATCCTTCCATTTGATGAGATGCTCCATGTAGGTGTGATTCCTTATTTTTTGGAGAATCTTGGAGTCTAGAACCTATTCTGCTTGGGGAAAAGAAAGAGAAGGGAGAGATAGATCAGAAAGGGATTTGGAAACATCTGAAACTCTTTGAATCTCCTTAGGTGGTTATCCTTTGAAAGCAATTAGATCTACAACATTAAAAATGGGAGACAAAGAAACATCAGTAGGCAAATCAACTTTATAAGCATTTGACCCATACTTAGCTAAGCTTTTGCAAGGGCCAATCCTCCTCATCTAAAGTTTGCTTGGAAATCCCTTTTGTAGCCTTTCCTTATTCAAATGAACCATCACATAATCACCTACGGAAAATTGAACATCTCTCTTTGTAGCATCCACTCTTGCCTTGACTTTTTGAGAGGTATCGTGGAGAGCTTGTCTCACTTGCTCATGAACCTCCTTCACGGAGTGAGCCATGTCATCTGCTGTTCCACTCTTATGCTCCAAGTTAGTGATATCCCTCAACTCCATTATACCCCTTGGATGCATACCATAAACAACTTCAAATGGACTTTTACCTGTAGACCGGTTAACACTGTCATTGTAGTCATATTCTGCTTGATGAATGAGCTGATCCCAACTCTGTCCATATTCCTTTATCAAACACCTAAGCATGTTTCCAAGAGACCTGTTCACAACTTTAGTTTGGCCATCAGTTTGTGGATGATAAGCTAAACCAAAAGAGAGATTAGTACCCAATCTCTTCCACAATGTTTTCTAGAAATGACCAAGAAACTTAACATCCCTATTTGAAACAATGCTAGTAGGCAAACCATGAATTCTAACAACTTCTTTGAAAAACAAATAACCAATATGACTTGCATCATGTGTTGTCTTACAAGGAATAAAGTGAACCATTTTGCTAAATCTATCAACTACTACAAAGATGCTATCAAATCCTGCTTGAGTTCTAGGCAATCCTACCATAAAATCCATACTAATGCAATCCCAAGGCCTATGTGGAATGGGAAGAGGCTGATATAAACCAGCATTAGAGGAATTACCTTTTTCTTTCTGACATACCAAGCACTGCTCAACATACCTCTTGATGTCTCTCTGCATCTTAGGCCAATAATAGAACCTTTGAACCAGTTCTAAGGTCTTGTTGAGACTAAAATGTCCACTTAAGCACCCATTGTGCTTCTCTTGAATGAGGTTCTCTCTCATAGAACCCTGTGGAACACACAACTGTCCACTCATGAATAACAAACCATCCTGCGAAGTGAAATCAACATATGCACCATGGAAGTTATTCTCAAAATCTTGACAAACTTTATAAGCTTCAACAAAATCATTATCAGAAGGATACATGGCTTTGAAACTATCAATACCAATGCTCTGAACTTAAATCTCATGAATAGTTAACAACCTTCTACTCAAAGCATCTGCTACTTTATTCAACTGACCCTTCTTATGCTTAAGAGTAAAAGTGTAAGCTTGCAAGTATTCTACCCATTTAATATGCCTATGATTCAGTTTATCTCGTGAGTTCAAGAAACTGAATGCCCGATTATCTGTGTATACAACAAACTCCTTAGGAAGAAGATAGTGTCTCCATTTCCTAAGTGCTTGTACTAATGCATAAAGTTCTAAATCATAGGAGGAGTACTTTTTCTTTTCATCATTTAACTTCTCACTAAAGAATGCAACTGGTCTATTTTCTTGTCTTAAAACAGCTCCTACAACAATATTGCTAGCATCACATTCAATACTAAAAAGCTTATCAAAACTAGGTAAAATGAGCACTGGTTGAGTAGCTACTTTAGTTTTTAATAATTCAAACCCATTATTGGCTGCACTTGTCCACTAAAATTTTACCATTACATCCCCTTTGATGATGTTTAACATTGGAGCACAAATCTCACTGGAATCCCTTGATGAACTTTCTGTAAAACTGTGCCAAACCATGGAAGCTTCTGACATCACTGGCTGTCTTAGGAGTTGGCCAACTGGTGATTGCTACAACTTT
This sequence comes from Cryptomeria japonica, assembly GCF_030272615.1. Lineage (NCBI taxonomy): Eukaryota > Viridiplantae > Streptophyta > Pinopsida > Cupressales > Cupressaceae > Cryptomeria > Cryptomeria japonica. Next base: position 847,452,101 of record NC_081407.1, read on the forward strand.
AGATTGATCCATTTTTAGATTGCCTCCTAATACAACAAAACCAAGATAGACCAATTCTTGCTTCATAAAATCACATTTTTGTAGATTAATGGTTAGCTGTTCATCAGATAACTGTCTCAAGACAATAGGTAAATGCTTCAAATGTTCTTCCTTAGTCTTACTGAAAATAAGAATATCATCTAAATACACAACAACAAACTTGCCAATGAAATCATGTAAAACTTCATTCATGAGTCTCATGAATGTGCTGGGAGCATTAGAGAGTCCAAATGGCATGACAAGCCACTCATAGAGACCCTCATTTGTTTTGAAAGTTGTCTTCTACTCATCCCCCTCTTTGATTCTTATCTGATGGTAACCACTCTTCAAGTCAATCTTACTGAAATACTATGCACCCCTCAAGCAATCCATCAAGTCCTATATCCTGGGTATGGGAAATCTGTATATGATGTGATCTTGTTTATGGCTCTGGAATCTGTACAAAGCCTCCATGTTCCACCCTTCTTAGGTGCCAACATTGTAGGTACTACACATGAACTAATGCTTTTCCTAATCAGCCCTTGGTCTAAGAGTTCTTGTATTTGTCTTGCTACCTCTTTGTTTTGTTTAGGGGTCATCTTGTAGGCTGCCTTATTGGGCAAAGAGGCTCCAGGTATGAAGTCAATTTGATGGCTAATGGCTCGAGAAGGTGGTAAGGCTGTAGGTGTACCATCACTGATTATTTGTTTGAAGTTATCAAGGATTTTCTGCACCTCATATGGTATCTCAACTTTCTTTTCTACCTTTTCTTCCTTGGGTTTCACTATGAGTGCAAATCCTACTCCTTCACCTTCTTCTAGTGTTTTTATGAACTCTTTCTCATTTACTAATAAGATGTTAGGTACTTGGTTGCTGCTCTCTCCTTCTTCAATGAGGGATTGGATCTAGTAGGTTACCCCATCTTTCTGAAATGAATAGGAGTTTCTTTCCCCATCATGTTGTGCTTTTCGGTCAAACTGCCATGGTCTACCCAACAACAGGTGGCAAGCATCCATAGGAAGGATGCCACATAGGATCCTATCTACATATCCACCTATGTGGAAATCTACCCAGGCTTCCTCATTTACCAACACATGTTGTCCTTTATTTAACCATGTGACTTTGTATGGCTCCTTGTGTTGTATCCTAGGTAGTTTCAATTTGCTTACTGCTTCCTTTGATATAATGTTATCTATGGATCCTAAATCTATGATCACCTTACACAGCTTTCCCATGATTTTACACTTAATTCTGAACAATTCCCTTCTCTGTGAGGCCTCTGTACTATGTGGCTTCTTCATTAACAGTCTCTTGATCATTAAACTCTCACCATCTTCTGAAGCTAGGTGATTCAATGCTGAAATTCTGGTATTACCTCCATCTTCTTGAACATAGTTTACCCTCTTTTCACCACCATAGGATGAACTAGGCTTCTCTAGGTATCTATAGGTAGGGTGGCCCAACTTTTGGCAGTTATAGCACTTCATGGTTGAGAAGTAGGACCCTCTCCCTGGTCCATTAGATCTACCTCTACTCGGGTTGCTTGATCCCCTACCCCTATAGTTGGGTTTGTTCTGAGAATCCCCACTTTGCTCAAGAAGTTTAGACTCTCCCTGGGATGGTTGATCTTTGCTCCTTCCCCCAAAACTGCCTCTATGGCCTCTACCATCTCTTCCCCTACCTCTTCCTCTATTGTTTTGTTCTTTCTTTCTCCTACCTTTTTCTTCCACCTTAAGTGCCAATTGATAGCACTTGTGTATTGTTTGTGGGCATAACAAGCTCATCTCTTCCTGGATGTTCCATCTTAACCCATTCAAATACCTTGCCACTTTTATACTCTCATCCTCCACTACTCTAGATCTCATGCATAGTTTTTGAAACTCTTCAGTGTAGCTACTGACATCTAGGTCTTTTTCTCTCAAATTTTGTCTTTTCTGGTGAAGTTGTATTTCATAGTCTTCAGGAAGGTAGGTCTCCTTGATTTTGGCTACCATTTCTTTCCAGGTGGCTATTGGTTTCTTACCTCCTTTCACCCTTTCATCTTGGATGAACTTCCACCAAGTTAAGGCTTCCCCTCTCAGCCTTGATTTTGCCACCTTAACCTTTTGTGCTTCAGTCACTCCATCACATTCAAAATGGTTTTCTAACCCTTCAATCCACTCTATAAGGGCATCTGGATCCATCTTCCCACTGGAAAGAGCCACTCCCTCTAAGTTTTTACCACTCATAGCTCTCAAGGCTTTCAAGAATGGTTCTTTCTCAATGACAGGGTTAGGCATGAGGACTTCATCCTCTATAGCCATCATTTTACCCTGATCTCCAACCTTATCATGGACTTCTTCAGTTTTGACTTCTACTTCAACTAGTTTCATTGCTAGTTGATCTAATCTTTCTCTGAGTGCCCTATTTTACTCTTCTTGGTCCTCAACCTTCTTAGCTAATTCTGCATTAGTCACCATGTTTTCCTATTGTTCCCTTTCTCTTGAATCTTTTGTTGGCTCCGATACCACTATGATAGGGAGATTGCTAGGAAAGTGCCCAAAAGGCTAATTTGCTCAAAAAGGTTCAATTTGTTACCCAAAGAATTGTTGAGTCTGTTGTATATGTTTATAAAGTCCTTCTTGTGGTTATAGTACCAAGCAACTCATATATCACTTTCCTAACAAACTCCCCTTTGGTGAAGGCTCACTCCCATGCTCAAAATCTACTCAAATTTCTCACTCCACTCATCTACACACCCTCAATCTCTATTCTTTAGCATTCAACCCTCTGTTTAGAGTGCTTTAGGAGTCTTTTGCATGTTCAAGTAAGGGCAGCAAGGTTTCACTCCAGTTTTGATGCTCAAAGTTTAGTTTAAGGCCAATAGCCTTGGCTTACTTAGCTAGGCAACCAAGGGTCAAAGACCTCAAAAGGGGCTACACACTAACCAAGGACCTATATGCCATCAGTTTCACTATTCTAGGTTGTTCTCACAAAGTTCCAAGGGTTCCCAAGTCCTCCTTGCAATCGGGTTCATGAGTTTTGTGTGTTATGCAGTCAAAAGGCTAGTAGCCCGTGGATGGGTAATTTGGTACTTTTTTGCTTGCCCTACTCTACGATGGGTATTTCCTCCCTCAAACTTGATTTGGATGGTGTCTTATGGGTATATGCTCATAGATTTTTGTATTTTAAACCATTGTTAAGGCATATTAAGGACTGTCCACTTTTTGTGGCACTTTTGTAGGGTTTGGTAGGGTTTAGACGCAAACACATTGGGAAACCATTGCATCTCCACCAAACAAGCCTCCAAATTGGCTTAAAACCTCTGCCCCATCAACATGAAGCCTTGCCCTGCAACTGCCCTGCAGACAAAATGCCAAACACTTGGCACTCAACTGAAAATGTCACCTATTATTGTTAAAACTGCCCTTTTACCAGTCATAACTACTACTCCAACTTTTGGCCTGCATCACAAGGTGTTTGAACTGAAATTATACCTCAAAGAGGTCTGAAAAAAACTCTAATCAACTTCCTATTACATTTCATTCTTCAATACAAGGCTTGGATGATGCCTTTGAAGCATTCCATGAGCATTTGACAAGTATAATTCACAAAAACAGTGAACTCACTGTTTTGTTTACAAAATCAGAATGATTGAATGTAACAAGCTTATTCTAACACTTCAAGATGATGCCAAACAACCTTGGTCACATGTCTAGATCTCTGCCTCATTCATTTGTTCACTCCAAATTGCTTTTGGGTGCAAATCTTGAGTTTTTGTTCATGTTACTAGCCAAGCAATCAACACTTGCCGAGTATTCGCTCAAGTTCTTCTTCCATCCACACCTTTGGCACAAAATAGAGAATATGTACAGTATATACATGATAGCCAACTTGAATAAATCCATTATGTGGGATCCCAGACCTGGATTAGTCAAGTGGTGACATTTTAAACCTTCAAACCCTTGACAGGGTAGCGAGCACACAGTTTACAAATATTTTTGAAAAAAACCAATTTACAATGGAAACCAATACAACAAATCAACTATAGAGCATTATACAACTATTGTGCACACCTCCCAAAGGTATAGTATTGACTAAGAAGGTACAGTACGAACTGTTACTTAAAGGAGAGGAAAAATAGTCATAAAAGCCAAAATTTCATGATTTTATTCAAAAGCTCTTGCTTATACAATAACCAACCCTTTCCAAGGAAAAGGGAGGCCTTATATAGTTTCTCTAGTTGGTTTTCAAACCCCAGTATGGACATGAGGCTTCCATAACTTCCTTTTGCAAGAAAATGACAATTTTGACAACTTTTCAAGCCAAATGACAACTTTTTCTTGCTCAAAAAGGTATTTTTGACAATCTAGACTTATCAAATTGTCTAAACAACTTAGAAATTCTTAAAAACACTTAACAAACATGTTTCAATGCTTTGGAAAGCATAAGAAGACCTTTTTGGCAATTTTGCACATTTTTGCCAAAAATTGTCAACTCAAAGCCTAAAAGGCAAAACTTGATCTGTAGAGCCCAAAATGCGATAAAAGCCACTAAACATGACACAAAACAACCTAAAAAAACCTCAACAAACTAACACAAGACATTACAAACATAAAATTATTAAATACTCAAAAATGGGAGTTTTACCAAACTAGTGCTCCTGCACCACTATCCTTCGTGAGCATACTGGTTTATGGATCCAACACAATGTAGACTTACCAATTAGTGAGGAGACTAACTCAAATACACAAGACATCACATAATACCAGGATGTACAAGGAAAACCCAAGATGGGTAAAACCTCGGTGAGCAATGCTACTGGAGTCTACTGCTCCAATCCAGCCTCACAATGAAAACACACTTACAAAGTTTAGGGCACCAACCCAAGGAGAACCAAACCTTGACTTTAGAGAACCAACCCAAGGAGATACAATGCCTGTACCAAGCTACAACTCAGTGTTCACAATGTAAACATCAAATACATAAGTAGTTATCTTGCTACAAGTGAATCTTGCAACTATCATATATATCTTACTCTGTCGGTTAGATACCTTCTCTGCTTCACCGAATCACTTCTCTGCTGCTCTTCACCTGTTGCTTCTCTACCAGTAAGCCCTACCGATACACCTCTTCTTCTCTTCTTCTCTACAGGATCTCTTCCTCACTTCTTTGCACTTTACCAGTGCTTAAATCTGCTAGTCCACTGTCTGCCTTGTCTTCAGCTCTCTTCCCTCTTGCTATGCCGGTGAGAATACTACCTGTTCTTCTCTCCTACCGGTTGAATGCTTCAACTGGGTTCTCCTTCACTCCCACTCACTTCTCAGGTTCTCGTTGAGCACTTGGCTGATTTTCTCTTACTTGTAGAAGTATCACACTTCGCAGTAGCACAATATTCTTCTGTGCAACAACATTAAACAATCTCTTTGGCCTTCATACTTATAGCCTAGACTTCCCGCCAAAAAATAATTCAAAATCTGGATGGTTAAGGTTTCCTCACCATCCTCTAGGCAAACCAAATCCAATCAGATCTTGCTTGATCTAATCTTCCTGACATCCAACTGCACAATTCTGCTATCAACGCGCTTTCCAGAACACACCTTCCAAATATGTATAAAATGCAGTCCTTTACCTCGACCTGCATCTGTCAAGCCACCATTAATACCTCTGTTGTTTCCTTCTCAAGGTTATCTCACAATCCGATCTTCTTGCTTCAATCCAGGCGCTAACAACTCCCTAATTCTTCTCTGTTGTTCATTCTTCCTCGAGCCACATGCTTCTGATCTGATCCTCAAATCATGAGATCCATATTCCATGCACACTTGTCGAGATACCTAACTCCACATGACACTTCACCAACCTCTATGATCTTTCCACCTTGAACCTATGTGGCATCCATGTCGACCAATTGTTGACTTGGCTCTTAGATAGGATCACTGACCAACCACCCTACCAGTTCCTCTTCTCTGTCGGTTTGCTAACCCTGCCAGTCTCACACACTGTACCAGTTACCTCATCTTATCTTCCCTCATCTTGAACAGTCGATGAAACTCCCAAACCAGTCTCTAGATAGGTAAATCCAAAGTATGTTCATTCCCATAAGTGGGAAGTCATCTGTATTTGCGCCTTGATTATATAATCGGTGGAATTACATACCAGTTACCACTCTTGATGACACCATGTCATCAACCTTCACAAGACTCCATCTTTAGTCAGGTTAGATTCCTCTATTTGCATTGGCTTAGCCTTGTCTTTCTCCTTGATCAATTCTATTCATTCCTCTACTGGTTTTTCAAGGTGACAAACACTTCACACTTCCCTTGTATTGGCATCTCAACATGCCTTCTCTGTCGGGCAAATGCATAACCCTGATCTCATGCACTTAAGGCATTCCTTCAATTCATTGATAGATCAGATGTGGGCACACTCACTGTCAGCAATTGCATCCCATGATGACTACATCTTCATCCGGTGGGAGTCATGTTGTTCAACAACCTCACAACATACCGGTTCATTCTTCTCTTCCAACGTTGATGTGATTCAGGTAACATTCTATCTCTTCATCACAAACAACCACTCAAACACCTTTCCAATTTTCAACACTTCACTTAACAGTTGACATACTCTGCTTACTTTACCGATGTTCTTGCAACACAAGGTGATATCCAAGATATCACATCCTGTACTCCTCCATGGCAGTGTTGCATATACATCCGATCTATCGGTAGTTATCCCATACCGATTGACATCAATGACAACACAATGCCAACAACTTCCTTGTCCTTGTTCTGATCTGTATAGGGTCCTTTTCCTTCAGTATAGCTTCTTCCTATTTGAAATCTTCCTCCTTGAAATCTTCAATCTCTAGCTCCTTTCTTTTGCTCATGTCTTTAGTTCAACTTCTCTTATGCTTTTAGGGCATATTGGTAAGCTTCCTCAACACTTTGCAACTTTATTAGACTGAGTTCATCTTGTATAGACATTCACAACCCATTCAAATACCTAGCAACTTGTTCAATCTCATCATTAGTATATTCATATCTAATATTCAACTTGTAGAACGCTTTAGTATACTAATTCACATTAGATTCCTTCTGCTTCAAATTTTATAACTTTTAGAATAGATTCACTTCATAATCAACAGACATAAACTTTGATTTCAACTTATTGACCATCCGATCTCAAGATTTGATTTTCTCTTTACCTCTTCTTTGTCTATCAACCTGCAAATATTCCCACTGAAGAGATGCATGTCCTTTCAACTTAGTGAAAGCATATCTTACCTTCTTATCTTCCACAATGCCTTCAAAATCAAAATACTTTTCCATCTTCGTGATCCAAATAGAATTTCATCCGTATCTAACTTGCCATCATAATCCAGTGGGTTGAAATGTGGTCTGGTATTCGCTCTAAACAATGCTCTTATAAACCTTTCTTCATTTGGATCATTTTCCAGTGGATTTTCTCCTTGTTATCCAACTACTTCTTCTTCCTCATCATCACTCACATATTCAATATGTCAACCTCTTCTCTGGGCCATTTTGACAGCTTCTAATTGGGTTGCAATTCCTCTCAAAATTTCCATCACAGTAGGGTATACATTTCCATGCACTCCACCACCTCTAGCATTTCTTTGGGCCATCCTTATGCCAGTCCTCTGCATCTGTAGGTCAGATCCGCAATCCGCAATCCCACAATTGTTGGAAACAATGTAGCAAATGGGTGGGGGGGGTGAATCAATTTGCACAATTTTTTTTGCAACTTAAACCACAAAATAGATTTGATAATTAACAGTTTAAAACATGAAGGAACACCACATCAATAACACACATAACACTGAGATTTTTGACATGGAAAACCCGGTTAAGGAAAAAACAATGGTGGGAACCTACCCAAAATGAGATAATACCCTATTAGAAGTAAATGTGAATGTTACAATGGAGAATGCACATGCATTCAAGCACAATGCCTAGAGCTCACTACTCAAAATAAGAAACCCAAAAAGGCTACAACCTTAAGGGAAGACTCACTACCTTACAAGAAGTCTCACTAACTTACAAAAACATTTGGACAATAATATAGATCACATGAACTGTGAAATAGCATCCCCGTATGCTTAAGTACAATTCTGGTTAAGCACACAATCTTCTCTGCAACACTTCCCTTCTTCACACTTTCAAAAGATCAAATCACTTGTTCACACATACAACTCAATCATTCACACTCACAAAAATTTGCAAATATACATCTTACATGATTATTACATTTATTTATACAAACCCTCAACCTATGAAATATAGATCAGCCAAACCCTCAATATAAATTACAAAATAATATCCTCGCACACTGCAACAATACATGCAGACCAAAACAATGTCGGCTAAGACATAGTCTGGACCCAAATCAATATCGCAAACACACAACACTTTCAACAATTATGCCTCGATCTTCCACAACACACTACAACCACCAAGAATGTCGTATAACATGAAGAACACCACCAGACAAAGAAAATATTCAATAACACGCACAATAATTAATGCAAACCACCAATACACATAGAACATGATCTAGAGATATTCACAAGCAACATTAACTGCACCATATTAACCGCAACAACTCAGATCATCATCATCTCATTACGAGAGCTCAAGAACATCAACATAACTAAATGTCAACCTGTATTATTTGCTTGTGGATTTCCAAATCATAACCAATCAAACTAAGGACACACATCAACATCTAGAACACATCCCACACATCTGCAACTAAAGATATACCAGTTTTGGAGCAATACAAAGCACAAACCTGAATACTGAATAACACAAACAACTACATAACATCCTCAATACCGGATCTCGTAACTCAATCAAATCAACATGCGAACCTTTGAAAATGGGAATAAACCATCCACTGAAAACATACTTGAAACCCTTTAAACCGCATTAGCTCAACTACAACACACGGGCCAAACCAACTCATTCCACCAAATTGCAACAATGGAATACACAAGAGAATATGTTAACAAAACTTTCCAACAATCTCCACATATTTTGAAATCAATGACAATATATCAACCAATATCCAACAACATCCCCTTTTGGCATTGATGGCAACATATGAATGTGAAAAACAATCAATGCAAAAAAAAAAATCAACTCATAACAAGCTCCCTCAAAATCACAAGGATCACCTCCCCCTTTGACAAACAATTCAAATCTCAAAATTCTCTAATCTCTCACATTGTTTTTCACATGCTTCTCTCCCCCTTTGACATCAATGACAAAGACTCAGCAATTATAATTTTCTCTCCCTAAATTATCTTCCCAAATCTGAACATATGAACCACCTGAAGAAGTTGAGAAAATACAACTTTAGAGATCCCAAGAACACCTGCATGCAAATACCTGTCACAAGAGAATAATGGAGGCACATAAAGAAAAAAAGCATAAATGCTCTGAAGAAGAAGATTATCATCCAAAGAGTGAATCAATTAATGAAAAAGTACAATACAATCCTTATAAAAGGATAATAGCAACCCTAAAGGTGTGCAACTCTAAATAAACCCTAAAGGGATAAAGAGTATTTAATAATTAAATGCCTAAGTTTAGCTTAAGCATAGAGTATAATAGAATAATAATTAAATAAATAATTATTAGATAATACAAGATAACTCTAACACCCCCCTTAAGATGAACTTAGGGAGTAGGTAAAAAATAAATGCAGGAAAGTAAATAAGCAACTACAGGAAGAAGGCAAAATTTGGGTCCCGACAACAAGGCCTGATGAGGTACCCAATCACAACCAAATCTCTATGAAACAGACAAATAGAGAAAACCACGTAGGAAAAAAAATCTACTCCAAAAAGATATGGAAAAAACAAGTGAAGGATTGAAAAAGCCTCCAAACAAGAATGTTCCAAAAAGATAGGAACAAGAGAAGATTAGAAGAATCACTGAAGCATGAAGAACCTGCAAACACTATTGAAGAATAACTGCTGATCTGAAGAACCTCCACTGAAATAGAACATGATCAGGTAGAGAATATTGTAATCTGCATGAGTGCCCTCAAATGACACTACTCGAATTAGATGGAAAACAAAGGCAAACAACTGAAATCAAAGATACAGATGGCATGAAAACACCAAAGCCTAAAGAGCTGATCAATTGAACCATGGAAGCATTAGAACCAGCAGGACAATCCTCACCATAATGCTGAAAAAGGGAGAGGGACAGGTACACTGAAAAAGAACGACCAACAAGAACTGCATGACGAACAACCAGGAACATCAAAGATATTGAGAAAGTACACAGTGTCGTGGAAGGAACACTCACTTGACACACATCATGAGGCGAATGTCATAGAAGGAACACTCACTGGACAAAGATAGATGGAAAAAAAAAGGAAAACATCAACCCCCCCAATGGCACTTTATAAGTAGTGCATGTACAATAATGCACAAGATGTGCAAGATCCCAAGTAAACAATACATGATGGCACTTTATCTCAGTGCGTTTGCATAAAAGAAGCTACAATGATAAGAAGATTGGAAACATAAAGAAGAACCAAAACAGAGACATCCTACTAAGAGAAGAGATCCCAGGACCTAAAACAACCAAGATATCTACTAGAGTGCTGAAAAGAAAAAAAATTGAATAAAATATTCTTGGAACATAATCTGGAAAGAAAACACATATGGCTGGAAAGTGCACAGAACAAGCTTTCCAATGATATAAAGTTTTTGAAAAACGGAGTTCGGATGCTCAAGTTATGTCTCTCGGAGTGCAAAAAGGAACTTCTGACTTTGACAACAAAAAACACTATCAAAAAAGAAAAATTAGAAGATCAAACCTCCAAATCTGAAGAGAGCTCAAAAAGAGCTTTCCAATGATATAAAGTTTTTGAAAAAGCGCCTCTGTATGACCAAGTTATGGCCAAAAGAAAAAAGCCCCTCTTTTAGGGCATACAAAGGGTAAAAAAAATAAAAAATATATATATTAATTTTTTTTTTGATGAAATTTTTTTGACGCATTTGCAGGTACATTCGTACAGAGATTTGTGCCTCGTAAAGCGTGCCAATGAAAAAATCATGGCCTAGATGCCCTTATCACCGAAATAGGTCAAATTATATATCAAAATGATTGGAAATGCCCTTCGAAAGCCAACGGTGAGGTCTTTTTTTTCCCAAATTGAATTTTATTTTTTAAATGATTTTTATGACGAATTTCTCAAAATTCGTGCCAAAAAAGGGAAAACCAAAGAAAAAATTTTAAAACCCAAATTTGTCAAAATTTGACAAATTTTATATGGAAATGGGGGTTTTGGGGCGTTCTGAGCTCAACAGTGAGGTCCGTTTGAGCCTAAAATGATAAAAAATAAAATAGCTACCCCAGATCCAATAAAAAACTCTGAAAAAACTTGAAACCTTCCTCCAAAAAATCTTCTGAAAAATCAGGAATGAGCAACAATAGATGTAGGCTCTGATACCATGAAGAAGTTGAGGAAATACAACTTCAGAGATCCCAAGAACACCTACATGCAAAAACCTGTCACAAGAGAAGAATGGAGGCACATAAAGCAAAAAAACATAAATGTTCTGAAGAAGAAGATTATCATTCACAGAGGGAATCAATTAATGAAAAAGTACAATACTTGATCCTTATAAAAGGATAATAGCAACCCTAAAGGTGTGCAACCCTAAATAAACCCTAAAAGGATAAAGAGTATTTAATAATTAGAATATTTATTAAATACCTACAATATTATTAAATGCCTAAGTTTAGCTTAAGTGTAGAGTATCATAGACTAATAATTAAATAAATAATTATTAGCTAATACAAGATAACTCTAACACCACCAACACTGACACTGACTACTCCTCTTGAGTAGTAGCCTCACTCATCAATCCGAAGCATAAAATATCTCTATGAAGTTCACTGGGCTGATGCAAATCCATGCACCTTAGCTCTCATCAAGAGGGGCAATCACCCCTAACTACTCTCTGAGATACTCAAAAGTATCTTTAGGCAAAGGATTCATAAATATATCTACAATCTGTTCCTTTGTAGATACATACTCCAATCTAACTTCTTTCTTATTTACCTTCTCTCTCAAGAAATGAAATTTTGATTGATGTAGACTTTGTCTTGTAATGCAACACCAGATTCTTTAAAATATTGATAGCACTTGAATTATCATAATATATAGCAATATGCTCATCATAAATAACTCCTATATCCTTCAACATCTGCTTCATCTAAATTACTTGAGTACAATTGCTAGTAGTAGCAATGTATTCAACTTCTGCAATAGATAAGGAAATAGCATTTTGCTTCTTACTTGCCTAAGAGACCAGCTTCTTAACTAAAAAGTATGCACCACCAGTAGTACTCTTTAGGTCATCAACATCACTTGCCCAATCAACATCTATAAAAGCACTCAAAGTAAAGTCATCATTCTTAGAATATCATAAACCAAAATCAATTGTTCCTTTCAAATACCTAAATATCCTTTTAATACTAGTAACATGAGATTCCTTAGGATCAACTTGAAATCTAGCAACATTACGCTCAACATTCATTATATCCGGTCTAGTTTGAGTCAAATACAACAAACCACTAATCATAGATCTATATTTAGTCTGATTAGCTTTCGATGAATCATCATCTTTTGTCAGCTTACATCCGGTTACCATAGGTGTACCAACAGGTTTAGAATCTTCAAGAACAAATTTCTTCAACAGTTCCTTCACATACTTAGACAGAGATATGAAAATACCTTTATCCAACTGAGTGATTTGCGATCCCAGAAAGAATTTCATTTCACCAATCATAGACATCTCAAATTCATTCTGCATTTCTCATTTCTTACATAGACAATCATTTCCTCTAAAGATAATGTCATCAACAAAAACTTCAACAATCAAGATGTTATTTAATCAATTTTGAAATAGAAATTACTGTTAGCAGTACTTTTATTGAATCCAAGCTTCATCAAGTACTTATCCAATCTGGCATAACAGGCTCTAGGGGCTTGTTTCAATCCATACAGTGCTTTTTTCAACCTGTAAACCATGTCCCTTTCATCTGTCAGCTGAAATCCATCTGGTTGCTCAATGTAGACTTCTTCTTCCAATTTACCATTAAGAAAAGGTGATTTGACATCCATCTGATAAACCTTGAAATCTTTGTGAGTAGCATAGGCAAGAAATAATCTAATAAATTCAATTCTATCTACTAGAGCAAAAGTTTCCTCATAGTCAAATCCTTCCATCTGTGAATAACCTTTACAAACAAGTCTATCTTTATTTTGGACAACTTCACCCTGTTCATTCAACTTATTCCAGAATACCCATTTAGCTCCAATTACATTTTCATCCTTAGGTCTACGAGCAAAAATCCATGTATTATTTTTCTCAATCTGATTCAATTCTTCTTCCATAGCTTTAATCCAATTTTCATCTTTGCAAGGTTCATCAACATTTTTAGGTTCAATCTTAGAAATCAAACAAATTTCTTTAGAAAGTCTTCTCCTAGTCATCACACCTTTATTCTTATAATCTGATTTCTTGAATGATTTAACCTCACATACCTGAGAGTTTTAGTATTTTCTTGAATTCTAGGCTCTTGAATTATTTTTTCTGTACTAACATATACACGTTCATTCTCAGGCTTCTCTGGAGCTATCGGAACTTGACTTTAGGTCTGCACTTGCTTTCCTTTATCTGAACCGATATCCTGATCATCAGAATCATATCCACAAGATCTAATATGTCTCACATTACCTTCATCAACCTTCACATTAGTACTTTCAACCATCTTTCACAATTTTTTATTAAAACATCGATAGGCCTTACTTTTAGTAGAGTAACCAAGAAAGATTCCTTCATCACATTTAGCATCAAACTTTCCAAGATCTTCATCTCTTTTGATATAGCATTTACTACCAAATATTCTAAAATATTTAATAGTAGGAGCATGACCAAACCATAACTCATAAGGAGTCTTGATAGTATCACCTTTAACATTTACCCGATTAAGAGTGTATACTGTAGTACTCACAACTTCTCTCCAAAACACATGTAGAACATTTCCTTCAGTCATCACGGTTCTAGCAGCTTCTTGAACTGTTCTATTCTTCCTCTCTACAACACCATTCTACTATGGTGTCCTAGGAGCAGATAACTATATCTTAACTCCATGCTCTTCATAATATGGATTAAATTCACCGGAAGTGAATTCTCCACCTCTATCAGATCTCAAATACTTCAGCTCCAATCCAATCTTAGTTTTAACTCTAGCCTTGAAAAGCTTGAACTTCTCCCTTAAGAAGGTAACCTACATCATTCTTGAATAATCATCAATCAACAACATGAAATACCTATCACCCTACAAGCTTCTCACTCTAGAAGGACCACATAGATCAGTATGCACAAGATCCAATAATCCATTAGAATTATACCATTTTCTCTTATAAGTAACTCTTGTCTCCTTCCCTAATTTACATTCTTTATATACCGGATTAGAAGGCTTTATTAACTTCAGTAGATCTCTCACTGCTTGAGTAGAACTTATCTTAACCAGCAATCAAAATTTACATTACACATCCTTTTATGCCATAACCAACTTTCATCAATCTGAGCAATCAAACTACTTTTATCACTAGCATTCAAGTGAAAGATATTACCTTTACTCTTTGTACTTGATGCAATCTCAGTTCCGAAGCTACTCAAATTTCATATTTTCCATTCTTGAATTGCAAGTTATATCCCTTATCAACCATTTGACCAACACTCAAAAGATTATGCTTTAAACTTCCAACATACAACACATCATCAGTATTATGCTTACCATCAAGAGAAATAGAATCTATACCACATATTACACAAGCTTTGTTATCACCAAATCTTGCTATACCACCATCATACCTATCCAAGTTTACAAATTTACTTTTATCACCTACCACGTGATGAGAGAAACCACTGTCAATTACCCATTCATATTTCTCCTCTACCTTAGCAGCTAAAGCTTTCTCCTCATTAATGCAACTTGTAGAATCTGTAGTTGCAAGATCATCTTGCTTGATAGCAATGAACACAAATTCATCTCCTGAATTTCCCTTATTCGACTCATCATCTGTTACACCTTCATCAACATCATAATAATACTTATTCTGATACTTAGGCTTATATGGCTTAAATGGCTTCTTAGGATTTCTCTCTCTTTCCGGACACCTCGCTGCAAAATGTCCTATCTTATTACATGAAAAACATTTAAGAGGTAATTTTCCTTCATACTTATCAGGACCTTTAAGAAATATTTTGGAAAGAAGTGGTTCAAGCTCCTCAAGCTCTCTTTTTGCATCTTCTATATCTTTCTCATATCTAGATACTCTTGTAGAAATTTCTCCTGGATCATATCTTTGCTTCCCAGAAACAATATCTTTGAATGCAGATTCAGTCTTAAGAAGAGAGTCTCCAAACTCACTTAGCTCAAAAGCAACAAGCTTACCAATCAACATGTCTCTTGTCACATTTCACAGTCTGGATCTCATCAGTAGCACCAACTTTATGTTTGTAATGAGGAGACAAGGATCTCAATACTTTAGAGACAATCTTAGATTCTTCTAAATCTCCACCAACATATCTGATTCCACACACAAGCTCATTTACTTTCTGCATAAAAGTGGTAATGTTCTTATCTTCACTCATCTTCAAGTTCTCATATTTACCCTCCAGGCTCTACAACTTAGCAATATTCACATGGCTATCACCTTCATGCAAGGTCTACAATTTTATCTAGATCTCATGAGCAGTCTCTAAGTTCATCACATAAGTCATCTCAGAATTTGATAAGGCACTTGACAATGCTTCCTTAACTCTGATATTGTATTATGCTTCCTTTATCTCATCCGGAGTAGTAGGACCATTCTGAGGAACATTATATACATTCTTAGTAATCTTCTAGTAGTCTTCTCTAATGCATCTCAAATGACATTGCATCTGACTCTTCCAGAGAGTTTAGTTAATTAGTTCAAATCTCAGACTATCTTTCTTGAAAACAAAAGTTGTCATCCCAGATCCCCTCGAGCGATCAAGCTTCTTCCAAAGGATCTATCTCTGATACCAATTGTTGGTATCAATGTAGAAAACTGAGAGGAGGGGGGGAGTGAATCAGTTTGTACAAATTTTTTTGCAACTTAAACCACAAATAGATCTGATAATTAACAATTTAAGGCATGAAACAAAACCACATCAATAACACACATAACACCAAGATTTTTGATGTGGAAAACCCAGTTAAGGAAAAAACCACGGTGGGAACCTACCCACAATGAGGTAATACCCTGTTAGGAGTAAATGTGAATATTACAATGGGGAATGCACACACATTCAGGAATATGGCCTAGAGCTCACTGCTCAAAATAAGAAACCTAGAAAGCCTACAACCTTAAGGGAAGGCTCATTGCCTTATATGAAATCTCACTAACTTACAAAAACATTCAGACAACAATCTGGATCACATGAGCTGTGAAAATAGCATCTCCATATGCTTGAGTACAGTTTCAGTTAAGCACACAGTCTTCTCTCCAACACTTTTCTTATTCACACTTCCGAAAGATCAAATCACTTGTTCGCATATACAACTCCATCATTCACACTCGCGGACACTCGTAGACATACATCTTGCATGATTATTACATTTATTTATACAAAACCTCAACCTATGAAATATAGGTCGGCCAAACCCTCAATACAAATTAAAAAATAATATCCCCACACGCTACAACATTACATGCAGATCAAAACAATGTCGACTAAGACATAGTCTAGATCCAAATCAATACCACAAACACACAACACTTCCAACAATTATGCCTCGATCTTTCGTAACACGCTACAACCACCAAGAATGTCGCATAACATAAAGAACACCACCGGATAAAGAAAATCTTCAATCACGTGTATAACAATCAATTTAGACCACCAATACACATAGAACACGATTTAGAGATATTCACAAGCAACATTAATTGCACCATATTAACCACAACAACTTGGATCATCATCATCTCATTACAGGAGCTCAAGAACAACAACATAATTGATTGTCAACCTAAAATATTTTCTTGTGGATTTCCAAATCATGAACCAATTTAACTGAGGACACACATCAACATCCATAACACATCGCACACATCCACAACTAAAGTTATAGCAATTTTGAAGCAATACGAAGCACACACAAGAATATCAAAAAACATGAACAACTACATAACATCCTCAATATCAGATCTCATAACTTGATCAAATCAACATGCATACTTATACAAACTGGAATGAACCATCTATATACAACATACTAGAAACCCGTTAAACCGCATTAGCTCAATTGCCACACATAGACTAAACCAACTCATTCCACCATATTGCAACACTGGAATACATAGAAGAATATGTTAACAAAACTTTCCAATAATCTCCTCATCAACAATCTCCACATATATTGACATTAATGATAATATATCATCCATATCCAACAACAACAAAATCTTACAGGACAACGCAATCTCCAGAATGAAAACTCACTTTGATACCACTTGGTGTAGTCATGGCAGGAGGGTCCTCAAAGAGAACAATTTGGATCATGCAAAAATAATTAACACAACAGAAGTGACACAATGTGATGGAGGCAATGCAATACATGCTTTATTATATCATGATAATTGTTTACAAACTGTTGGTAACATGAGGGCTCACAAGATTTGACACACTGGCTTGATTACATACATGCTCAAATATATCCGGCTCAAGCAAGACTATGAGCCAACTCCGGACCTCCTAACCTTATGAATTATTTTCTATGTTCTAATTATGATCTCTAAATGCTCAATTATATTGATTTATATGATCAAGAATGATCCATGTCAACCCAAGATGAAATGTGTAAAACAACAAGGTCGGCCTCTGCCAAAGATATCCTTTCATAAAATCCATAGAATAAAGTGCAGACCTAAGGAAAGGTCAGCCACAAGCCAAAGAACGTTGGAAACAACAAATTTAAGCTCCGCAAGCTAAAAAAATGATCCTCAAGATTGACCAAAAGCAAATAGGTCCAAGCAGTTCTGGTGCTCTAAGCCATAAAAGCTTTCTTTGATTCCGGAAGCGATAAATTATCGGAAAAATATCTAATGTCACATGGACTTAGGATAAGGTAGATGAACATGTCCACGAACAAAATCCAGCTCCGCAAGATTCAACGAGCAAATACAAAGAAATGCAAAAAGAAATGCTGAAACTGCAAAACAAGAAACAAATTGAGAAAAAAATGTTTTTTGTTGATGCAAGATTGCCAAGACCTGGGGATGCTCCTACATCATGTCTATATTCTCTTTTTGCACCAATGTGCCCTCATTAATGAGATTAATTTTGGGAGAGGGTAAATCATAGCTATGAATGAAAGGGGAAACTAAATTATCATCATATGCATGAAAGGGAACATCATGAACAACTTTAATGTAACTTGAAATTGAATTAGCAAAATAAGATAAGAACTCCATATGAACTTATGCTCAAACAAGAAACTCATACGTCATTTAGCCATAATAATGTTCACCTCATACATACATGGAAAATTGTATAAAGGAGGGAAAATTATTATTTGAATTGGAAATTTGAAATTTGAATTTTGAAATTGTGAAATTTGAAACTTGCAAAATAATTGAATAATGCAAAATTCTAAAAAAATAATTATTCAATTAAATAAGCCAAGAATAATTTAAAATAAAAAAATTATGGCTTTGTGAAAATAACCTCTTAATTTTAAAATTATCCAAAGAAAATTTAAATTTAAAATTAGGGCCTTGTAAAGATAACCTTTTAATTTTAAGATTAAATTTAAAATGTAATTCTCTGATAAGGAGGAAATATGCTTAATGGAAAATGATGGTAAACTAAAGGATTTCCCAATGTTAGAAGATATAATAAAAAGGGAAATCACTAATTCAAATAACTCTAAAGTGGAATTGGGAGCGCTGTGTGTTTGATTGAACTGCCAATGTTTCCCTATGTATGCATTTAGATTCAAAGATAGCATTGGAAGTCTCGTCGATTTGCTGCACGCTTCACATTTAAGAAGGAGGGTTGCTTAGATCAGAGAGGAGAGTCAAAAAGGGCGTGATTTGATGGACTAAATGCTTTTCTATCACAAACCATGTCATTCCCAATGGTGCTATGTACCTTCTTGCTTGCGCCTCTAAAGGAGTACGATCTCCTCAGGGAAAGGATGTGAAGAATACAAGCCTCTCTGTTCAATGATACTATGACATTAAGAATGAGATGGACATATGCCCTCACAACAAATCCTGACAATGCAAGTTCTCCTTTTCCCCCCAGCCTGGGTGTGTTCCAAATCTCAAGGGGAAAATGAGGAGTTATCTGTCCTGGATGTTTTTTAAATTATAGCTGCGAAATGGGGAGTTAAGTTTTTGAAAGGTTAATAGTTTAAATCTATTTGGTGGAGGTCAGGGCTAGCAAGATTTTAATTATGTAAGAACACCATGTTGTAAAATCAGGCTGATAAGAGCCTAGGATGTCTCTTTTGTAAACCTCTATTTCTATATTAATATATATAGGCTATCACCTTTCACCAAAAAAAATGTTGAAATCTGGGAATTAATTTAAATTTAAAAATTAGGGCCCTTTTAATTAACCACTTAATTTTAAAATTTAAATTTGAAATTGTCCAGAAGAAAATTAAATTTAAAATTAGGGCCTTGTAAAAAGAACCTCTTAATTTTAAGATTTGAAATTGTTGAAAAAAAATTTAAATTTAAAATAAGGGTCTTGTGAAAATAACCTCTTAATTTTAAAATTTGAAATTGAAATTTGGGAATTGAAAGAATCAATTTAAATTTAAAAATTAGGACCTTTTAATTAACCTCTTAGTTTTAAAATTAAAATTTAAAATTGTCCACAAGAAATTAAAATTAGGGCCTTGTAAAAATAACCATTTAATTTTAAAATTTATTTCAAAATAGATCTAAGATTGATATTGGGAAATTGAAAAATTGGGAAACACACAAGATTAATTTAAATTTAAAAATTAGGTTTTGTTTAATTAACTACTTAATTTTAAAATTTAAATTTGAAATTGAAATTTGATGCAAGATTGCAATTTTGAATTTGAATTGAAATTAACAACCAAATGTGAAATTCAAAATTTAAACAACCCACAAGCTCAATTTTTAAAATTAGAAATTTTGAAATTAACCACTTAATTTTAAAAATTTGAAATTGAAACTTGCAAGTGAAATTTTGAATTTTGAAATTGACACAAGAATCTCAAATCTAAATTTATTAATTCAAAACATAAACAGTCCACAAGTTCAATTTTAAAAATAAAAATTAGGGTTTTTGAAATTTGAATATGTAGATGAAAATTTGAATTGTAAAATTGAAAAGCACTCAGATCTGAAATGATTTATCCAAATTAGACAAATCACAAGCTCAATTTTGAATTAAAAAATTAGGGTTTTAGTGAAATTAACCTCTAAATTTTTAAAATTTGCAAGGAAATCAAACTTGTAAATGTAAATTTGAATCTTAAATTGCATTAACTCATATTTGAAAACAAAAATCAAAATTAATGGTGTAAGGAGTCGGGTTCACCAAAACGTAAAGGGGAAAATTTGATTTTGCAATTTGCAACATAGGAGGAGAAATCACCAAATCGATTTTCGCTTTGGGGGAGAATGCCTTTACATTCAAAAGAGGGGAGGAATCCACTAGATCCAATCACAAATTATATAAGGATTGAATTCTAAGTGGATTGATAGATTGTGATGTGCTTTTCCCTCTTTTGTAAGTTGAAATGTTGATTTAGGGTAAAGTGCTAAAATTGAATACAAAACTGAGAAAATAATGAGCTATAGGTTCAGGATTTTGTCGTGCACCTGGATTTGAGTAATATAAGATGATTCAGATCTGCTTTTGAAAATGTCTTGAAAAAGAAGTGACCGTGGCACGACCTCTTGGTCCTAATTTTTCGTACATAAAAAAGGGTTTTCCCGTCTCTGTAAATAAAGCTTAATTTGAGAAGAACAGTTGCACATTTGTTTCCTACACACGTAAAGAGGGGGAAAAAGGTTGGGAAGAGGGGTTTGCGTTTGGTCAAACCCCAGTTTGGAATCAACATTGAATGAAATACTGAAAAATGCTTGAAATAAATGATGGAAAGGTATACCTTCAGATCCACAATGAATGATGACGAATTGCTTTGCTTCTTGAATGTAATCACATATATTGTATGAAATGGCATGAACATGACAAAACCATAATCACACACATGCTTGCAAATGAATGATATAATGTTGCTCCACAATGGATAGATGAAGAATATGCAACCTTGAAGACCTCTGGAAATGCTTGATTGCTTGAGATCCAATTTTACCTTTATGAATGTATCCGCCTTCTATCCAAATGAGAGGGGAAGACCTCCTTATATACTTGCCCATCATCAAATATATTAATTTTTTGACATAGGCCGACATGGAGGAAGGTTTCCCGCCCAAATTTTAGATAGGGTCAAGGGTCCAAATTAGGCCCCAATTAGGAAGGACCATGGCATGGCACCATGGTCCCAATGAGGACCAAGACACCACGCCCTGGTCCTACCCCAAATTAGGCCAGTTTTAAGGGGTCCCAGTAAGGTAAAATATGATAATATGATATTTTTTGCATGGTAAACGCATAAATAGGTCCAAATCAAGTGTGAGGATGAGAACACTAAGGCGAGGACCCCAAATGCGATCAAAATTGCAAAGGTGCAATTTTAGAAGTCTACAATACATAATAGATTTCAATAAAAAGATATACAACAAAATCACCACTAAAATAAAATATGGTGTAAAATCATAACATATCTCATCACTCTAAGGATGATGGTTAGTAGAACCCTTGGGTCTTGGTCATGGTAGGTGTGGAAAAAAGTAATGTCTATGTGAGGCTATGGATCACAAGTGACTCCTCATCTCTATGTCCTAGATAACACCTTTGAGTCCCACCACCTTTATCCAAAGCTCGACATTCTCTTGATGCAACTGCTCTCTCACAACTTGTCCTCACTCAACATCAACCTGTAGGGACTCTACCTCTACTCTTAGCTTATCCCCACTCCACATCACCCTATAGGGACTCTACCCATGCTTTAAGATGTGATACAATCTAAAAGTCATTGTGTCTCCTTGCACTATGCTGTGGTCTTAGATTGTCCCACATTGATGATTAGGTGCCCACATATGAGACCATCCCTCTAGCGACATGTCTTACAAAGTCATACCATCTCCATGTGCCAACTACAAGAGAGTAGACAAGTATGAAATCACATATCTTATCATGTATATCCAAAGAAACAATCATATAACATATCAATAAAATGTGTAAATATATCATATCTTACCCGGGTCTCTCTTTAATCAGGATCAATTGAACTGGTAGGAATCTTAGATACTATAGTTGTGGAAATCATAGAAACAAACCCACTCATCTCTCCATGGTCATAATGTATCTTTACCTCAATATTTAGGTTGGTAATGATGAGATACATGCCCAGGAAGTATCTCTTTAAGTGGTGTATCATCATCCTCTCTTTCCTTTACTTTCTCCCCTCTATCCTTTGCGATCAGTAGATCCTGATTCTAAGCATGGTCTTGATCTTTCTCCTAGTGTTGATCCTAATCTCCATCTCCATCCTTGTCCTCCTTTGAATCATATCTCTAATGGTTCCATGGCCTTAAATCACCTATAGGACGATCCTTAGGGAATTTGGGAGCAGGATGAGTGGCATCCCACTATGTCGTGTATCTTAGTAATATATCAACAATATCAACATTAGAGTATGGGCATGCATCTCAATCCTCATCCTTTGGACTTCTCAAAGTGAGATCCAAAGTTGTTAGTCTAGGCTTGACTTTGGGTCTAACAACATTATGAGTCGACTGCACATACATCGATATTGATTGTGGAATTCCTTGTACCTGATGACCAAACTACCATGTCACTTGATCATAGTAGAAGGGTATGCTGATGTAGTCATGACAACCTATGAGAAATCAATCCCACTACATCATTTCCATCTACTTTGGATTTCTTGGCTATATCCTCAATGTCCTATACAACCTCCATATAATGTTTGTAGGTTCTAATATATCGAACACTACTCTCCAATACAACAAGTCTCCTCTTTGCCATGGTCACGAAAGTTGATAAGTGTGCACTTGTGGGTACACACGTAGAATATCAATTGTGAAACCTACCAGCCTCATGCATTCAATATTCTCGAATGTCCACACCTAGAGTAATGTGTAGGTCATCAAGTTGCATGACTTATAATGTATGCACCTACCGAGATCGTAATAGAGATGTGCTAGCATGCACATCCCCATGCATAAATAATCTTTCATTCCTCAATCACTTGAATAATATGAATAAGACCTTGAGCTAGGTGTGTGTCATGTCCAATAGGTGCTACAATTAAAGTGATTGTGAGCAACGAGTAGTCTTTGTAGGATAGGAATATGCATGGTAGTCTGTAACAACCAACGTATTAAGATGTGACCCCTCAAGTCTTTGGGTGTGGCTCGTTCTATGCAATACTTTTGATCCTATAATAATAGGAGTACTTGGCCCTCTCTAACTTATGGTCTCATCTCACACTAGTAGCGTAGAATGTGATACATGTCCTCTAGAGTGACTATCATTTGTTCCATTAGAAGATGGAAAGTAGAGGTGTCTATGTCTCATTTCTCCATCAATGCCATCAACAGGTCACATCATTGTATCTCATAGTAGGCAGGTGTAGACCCACCATATTCTTGTATCTTGTAATTGTTCCTTTATGTTGGGTGGGAGATCTCTCATCTAATCACGTAGTAGGTGTATGTTCCCACTTGCATGTTCTTTCATTTCTAGAGGGGCCTACAAGCACATTGATGAAATTTCCTTAGTACTTTACTTCACATAATTAGTTTATCAACTTTCTTATCAAACTCCATGCAAAATCCACTATTTGTTCCATGGTGCCCAAATGGGTCCATGGCACCCATACAAGAATATGTTGCCCAAAATGATGGACCCACATGGTTAACCTAAGAAATTTTGTATAAACCTAATAAAAAATCACAAAAACAAGTACATAGCAAAGTCAGCGTGACCTATCTCATGCATTTGGATGCCCTTTGCCATGTATTGTCTCAACATTTTCTATCCTAGGTGGCTGATAATATTGCTTACGTGTCATCCTTTCTCTCACGTTAGTGTGAATCCCTTTGCAATGAAGAAAAAACTAGAAATAAGACAAATAAATAGTTGAAGAGCTAAAATCTTTTATTATTAAAGGTTAACTCTCTCTAAACCCTAATTTAGCATAGTTCAATCATTTGATCATAACTTGAGCTAGAGAGCTTCGATTCACATGTAGTTTATTGCATTGGAATCATGATTCAACTCTCATTCTTACCAAATTATATTTGATATAGTATTTTTTCATGAATGACCCTATTGGAAGCATTTGTCATCACTTGTTTTCACAATTTGATGATACCGTGTTTCTTCTATGTTCTTAATGAGCAAGGAAAAAGTGGGGGGCATATATGTACTCTCAATTTTTATCACTCTTAATAAGCATTCTAGGCGATTTTGATTTCACTAACAAAGTAGTTTTGTAGAATGTGGTGCCTAACATTGTATTGTAGGGATTACTACATTGGAGGCTTCTTTCAACATGCTTATGACTATCCTCTACATGATTGTTTACTTTTTGTACTTTATCTTACATATTCATGTAGTATCAAGTGATCGCTAAAGTGGGGCCAACTGTAGTATCATAAATTATACACCTTAATTGTGAGCCAATTCCACACTCTCCTTAGCACTTCAATTTTCCACTCTCCTAAGCATTTTTAGGACCATTTCTAGCATTGAATTTAACTCATCAACTCAAGAAGATGAGTCTTATCCTATTCCTAAAATTTAAATTCTATATTTTTCATTAAACTATTGTCAAATTAGAAAATTATGTCTTAATCTAATATCAAGACTCTTACATCCCCACATCCTACTTTTTTGGGGTCTATGCTGATTTGTACTATTAGTGTAGGTTTTTATTTTCCTTATGTGAGGAATATCCATTTTTTGTACCTATGATTAGGCTTTCTTAGGTTATATTATAATGGTTAGGATGAGGATTGTTAGGCCCAATATGGAAAGCTAATGTACTGAGAGGGGAGGGGTGAATCAGTACTTCAAATCCTTTTCCCAACAATATCTTTATTGTTATGCATAAACCAAAAACTACTGTAACATAACATAAAGCTAAAACAAATGAGTAACAATCATACATGATTCACTCCATAACACATATATTTTGGTTACGTAGAAACTCTTGGTTAGAGAGAAAAACTGCGGTGGGGATGGCACCCACAACTTCACTACTGCAATAATAAAGAGTGCTCTGTTAGATCTACCTTGCTAAAGGATTTTACAACACTATATATATGCTGCACCTGGTTAGAGGATTTACAATTTATAGACTTGATTAGAGTCTGTTACACTATTAAAGGTTTCTCTTACAACTTCAAAATATTACAATAAGACTTTACAAATATCTACAACTTTACATCTGAAATGCTGTAGCAGATTCTATGTGCTCAAAATAAGATTACCTTGCCTATAGAATACCTTGGTAACTCATAAAGTAACTCGGTAAACCCTTCTGTTTACTCTGTTCCTCGACTGTTCTCTGATAACCTTCTCGGTGACCTCTATGTCTCTGTAACAGTCATAATACTCTGTGATTTCTCATGTATCACATAAGTCTTGCTTCATACACATATGTACACACATTTCTCTCACATTCACATATTTCTAACCCTAAATTCATGTAGTATAAATAGACTTCTTATGTCGGTGATCTGATTCATTGCTTTGATCTTACAAACATGATTTCTCAAATAAATAACCATGCAAGATATTTCATTGGTTAGATGACCTCAAAATTATACAAAATCTATATGTGCAATTTCCAATGCAATAACGGTTCTATGTGCCTCGATCTTGTAACACGTTTTCATATGTGTGTCCAGGTTCAATGAATCTGGTAACACATTTCACTCAATGTATTATCTTTACTGCTCGGTAGACATGAATTAACACTCGGTAGACAGCTCGGTGTATACTGGGCTCTGTGACTATTTTCCTTCTGTAACCGACTAGACTGTTCATACCGACTAAATATTTCAGTAGTGGTAACCGACTAGAGTATATAGAATGACTTTGTATATAAAACTAATGGCAATTTGATAAGTAGTAACAGAGGATATGTGGTATAATCCTTCAATCACATGAGTCACTCACACCTACCTTTGGATAGTTGAATATCACACCCTCTTTTGGACTTATTTGCCACCTCTCATAACCATTTGTCTATCCTTACCTAAGTTGGAATAACCATATAATCTAGCATTTACCAAGTAAGTAAAACTTCCACCCTTTTTGGGTAGATGAGAGCTATTATTCCTCTTGAAATTATGTGTCTGTATTTTGCTATATAATCAAGCCTCACCTCTTCCTATGAAAAGGTCACTAGTTCACTTATTCATGAGTGCTAAGGGACTAGGTTTTGTTCATCTTTGTATTTAGTCTTACTTTCCTTCAATCATTTTGATCTTGGGTTGCTTCACAACTAAATATAACATGGTATTAGAGCTAGTTGTGAGTTAGAATTCTTGTTAAGATTCTAGAGTCATTTTTTTCTTGAAAGCCAAGTATACTCTTCTTGTGCATCCAATGATGACATTGAAAATAAAAAATGCTTGAACGAAATCATGTTTCTGGGGGGTGGGTTCTTGTCTCTTGCTTTTTAGTGCAGGTGTTTGGGAGCTTCTTTGGAGAAAATCTAATCTCACCATTGAATTTATAGCAACCAAGAAAGTTAGAATCACCTTTTGTTTTGTTCAAAATACACCAAATGTGAAATTAGTGAAGGTTTGAAGTAGAGCTTTCATCACAAGATCCAAAGGCCAGTTGATTTTTGGGGGATTTTGAGGTCAAACAAACTGCGCCATTGCATTCAAGAAGCCCAAAAACATCAAAATTAACTGTCAATGCATCAATTCTGGAGAGAGTCAAATTCAAGGCAATTTTTTTTTTAGTAGGCTAGCCTATGACCCACCTGCATAGTATGGTAATTTTTTTTAAAAAAATATTGTTTTGTTGCATTAAAGTATTATTATTTAAAAATAAATAAATGGTGTTTTTTTTAAATTATTAAAGGGGCCTTTTATTATTGTAAAAGTTTTGAGCATCAACCATTGGTACCATTGACTACTTTGAGGAAGGATACGTAGTCTTTCTTATCCTTTCAATTTTGGAGGGGATTTCTTTCTTTTGTGGATTATTTGTTGTGTTGGGAAACTTTTTTTATTTCTCTCTTTTAGGGAGGATTTTTGTCCCATTGGGTTTTCTCCTTTACTTTGTTTGTGAGAGATTGTTTTGTACATGGGAACCTAACATGGCCTTGTAGTCGAGACCCATCTTTGTGTCTTTTCACCCACCTAAGTTAGGCTTAAGGGGGGTGTTAGTGTAGGCTTTTATTTTACTTATGTTAGGAATATTCATTTTTCCTACCAATATTATTAAGCTTGCTTAGGTTATATTATAGTGATTAGGACGAGGACACACACCATAATCCTTCAATAACATGTACCATTCACACTGATCTTTGGGTATTTAAATGTTACACCCTCCTTTAGATTTATTTTCCACCTCCCATAACCATGTAATCTACCATTTATCAAGTAGGTAAAACTCCCACCTATTTTGGGTATATGGGAGTTATTGTTCCTCTTAGAATTATATGCCCATATTTTGATATATAATCAATCCTTACCTCTCCCCATGAAAAGGTCACTAGTGCACTTATTCGTGAGTGCTATTTCAGTGCTAAGGGAGTGCCAAGTTTTGTTCATCTATGGATTCAATCTTTCTTTCCTTCAATCATTTTGATCTTGGGTGGCTTTAGAGCTAAATCTAACATACACACATGACCTGATAAAATTTCCCAAAATTTTGGGGATTTTTAGTGTTGGCCTTAACATTGTAGAATTTGGTCTCAGTTTTTGAATATGACCAGTTTATGTTAGATTTTTATAAATTTTAAGCTTGTAACTCATATACAAGAAAGTAACTTTACTCATTTGTGATATATAGGCTTTTATGCTATCCTTATGATGCAAAATTATTGCCATAATTGAGTCTATGGGTTTGCAAAAATAAGAAATAATCAATAACATCAAATCTTTATCAAGTATTCATCATTATAGAAGCTTCAAGAAATGTTGGAGGATGATAGGGAATCACTAACTAATGATTGGTTTGTACCTCTCCTTAATGTTTTGGTATGATTTCTTGTTATTCTTGCATTTCTACGTTTTAGCTTCCGATATGATATCTATCCTTTTTTCACGCTCATTTGTGTGATTCATGAATTCTTGAGTTGATATATACATCACCTTTGATTGTATCATTTAGAGTTCACTCTAACACACTTAAATAGGGCTCTTGTTTATACTTATGATTTCCACAATCTTAGATGCACTTAAGGTTTAGAGCACACACTTTTGTTTTTAGATCCAACTTGGCTATTTGTAGAGGTGTAAATCATGGAAATGAGGGCTTGATCGAGGCAAGCCCCTATATAGGCACAATACCATTTTCCTCCTCTTTTGTGCATTTGTAGGTTCAAGTATAGGCTTCAAAACCAATTTGCAAATATAGGAAGACAAATTAGGCTGAGACAGATATTATCAAATAAAATTTAACATAAAATGCTTGGTCTATGACACATAGTGCCATAATCCTGGTAAATTGACCTGAAATTTGGAGAGAAAGAAATTTGAAGGCTTCTAAGACTATATATGATAGTCATCTTCACCCCAAAATCTGACAGGTGTATGGCGCCTAACACATATGACCACCAATTCTGAGCTTTGTTTGCTATCACAAGTGCACCTTTATATCACTATTCCATTTATGTACTTTTCTATAGTTTCTTATTTATCTATGAGTTTGTTTTATTAACTTATATGTTCATTTATATATGAATTAGGACTTAATTATCTCACATATAAATCAATCAAACAATACTTCATACAACAAAGGAATAGAGCTTAGGTTACTTGACTCTCATTGAGTTTTTCTCTAAGAATAGTCAAGGGTTTAAGTTCCCTGCATATCCTAAGCCTAAAACCCTAAACCCTAAATCATAGCCTTGCTACGTTTTCTTTTTGTTTTATTTAAGCGGTGACCTTTAGCAGCCAGTTCCCAGTGATTTAAGTTGTCTTTTAAGCCCATCATGTTGTTTTGATGAACAACCCCTTGTGTTAGCTATTTGGTCTGGCCTTTTTTGTTGTTGTTTAATTGCCCCTCATCTTTAACCAAATCTACAGCTTGCATTTGGATGTGGTTGCACAATTAGGTCAATTAGCTAGTTAATGCTAACTTTGCAACCCCGCCTTCCTACCTGGCACTTGGGTCCCATTTGGATAGGTCATATCCCACATGGACCAATCAACTCTATTTGGATCGACAACCATGGACATGTAAACAAAAAGTGGGTCTGATATCTTTGTGATATATAGCGGTCACTTCTTAGTGATGTGATAACCTGGATTGTCGCGCAGTTGTGCCATTGATGGAAGCTACTCATTGAAGTTAACTTCACAACCTCTCCACTGATGTGGTAGGTGGGATCTGCTCAAGATCACTAAGTACATATGTGGACCAATGAACAAGTAGCACGTGGCATTGGCTGGCATAACACTAGTGTGCCAGGTTGGGCACCAATGATTGGTTCATATTAAATCCTACATGGCAAAATGGGTCCCACTTAAGTGAATTACCACACGAGTGGAGCAGATACACTTGCGATATAATGAAACCACTTTTCATCAAATCAACGAAAAGAGTGATTGCGTGATTGATCGAAGGTGCATCTAAGGTCTAACTTCGCAATGCCGCTATAGATGTGGCATGTTGGACCCATGAAGGTTGACGATAGATTCTCGGGCCAATAAAAGCATGAATACTTGGATAAGTGAGCCACATAATGGCAATGAACAAGAAACAAATAGATTTCAATACGAGTAATGGCAACAACAAATAAAATATAATAAAGCCATTAACATGTCAACTTTTGATTTGTCGCCGACTGACTGAGAGTTTGATGTTGGGCCCCCAACATTCAAATATGAATTGTAATGATTCTCTCTTTCCATCACACCAACTTATGTGCCTGCAATAAATGAGTCCAATTTGCCTTTTATGATCCACATCTTTCAACTATTTTAGCATCAGTTTTTCTCTAATTCACATCTACAATGCTCTGTATATGATCTAAGTTGTCTTGTATTTCTCTGCTACCGTAATTAGGGTTTTTGAGAAGTGATTGTCATATGTATTTTGTTGTATTCCTCTTATCCTTTTGGTGCTATTTGTATAATTATAGGTTAAATTGATAGCTGTATGAGTACCAAAATTTTAGCTTGAAATTTAAAAAGCTTCTCGTTACTGTTTTCATTAAGTCCGTGCATAAACTATCCTTAGAAATGACAAAATCATTTGGTTTAGGAAAGAGGAAGTTCTCTAAGGAGATAATCATACAACTCCCCAGATCAACATAGACACAAAAGAGGTCTAAGCCAGGAGTTCATTATTGACCGTTCTGTAGGAATCAAAGATTCTTTGATTCCACCAAGGGGTTTTAGCCTCTGGAAAAGAGGGTATAACAAGAAGAAGGAAATAATCCCAGTGTCAAATATCTGGAATTTCAATTTAACAAGACTTGTTGTTCCAAATGTTTATATAAATATTGAATTTATTGCTGCAATTATTGCAAATTATAGGCTTTATACTAGAGAAATTGTGTCTAGTGAAGGTGGCAAGCTAATAGAGATTACTAGAGATGTCATCAATGAAGTTTTTAAGCTCAACCCTAACACAAATTGGGATATTGATGCATAGGAGTTAGATACAGAATACAAGAAGAATGAGCTCCTATATAGAGGAAAATTGGCATCATTTAGGCCTCCAAACATAAAGGGGAATGATAGAAAATTGACACCACAACAAACTGCCCCTTACAACACAGATTTATTTGTTAATTATTTCCTAGACACATACTATGCTTTGTGTCAAGTATGTGCTGTAGATGCAAGGAACTTGATTCTCAATTGGATGTTGATGATTTGTATGGATATCCAAAGCAGGGATATCAATAGGCCTTTTGACTATGCTTCTTTGGTGGCTCAAGGTCTGCATGATGTCCTATGTGATTTTCAAACTGGAAAATCAACAATTTTTAGGTAGCACTCTCTCCTAATTCATATATTCCTATATAAAGGTCTTAAGGTGTGGCATCCTAATCTGCAGATTGCAACCATGGTTAGAGGAGATTAACTCCTGGTTCAAGAATGGACCTACATTTGGGACTCACACATGGATAAGTCAAATTATCTAGGCTTTGGAAATATTTTTGTAAGAAATCTTTTAAGTATTTTGCAAAAGGAGGTTAGGTGGGGTCTAAGCCCAAGGGATAAGGAATTTCTTAGGTCCAAAGACTTGAAACCTAAATTAGGTATCACTCACAATTGGGGATCATGGTTCTACTTTAAGGACCATAGAATCATAAGGATTTTTGGCAGCCCTATTGCTTATAGGTGTTTGTAAATCACTATTCAATATAGGGTGGCCTTCTTAGAAATCATGCATCAATTAGTTGAGGCTGATCAGTCCTTGGCAGGTGGATCTCACAAGAAAGGATCAATGATCCCATCACAAGTTGTGATTGGAATGTATCATTTTTTGAATAGGAAAGAATATGATATCCTTGACTCTATGTTGAACAAGTATAGACTTCCCCAATCAAAATATAGATTCTATGATATTGAATGGCTTATCAAAAAGCTTGGCAAGCCCAAGACACAAGAACATCAGTGGGATGAGAAAGATGATGAAGACCTCATAAGAAATACATAAAACTATGAGGAAGTGTTGAAAAGAAAAGAGAGGTGGTATAAAATCCAATATACAGAAAATAAAAGAAGGGAGGACATTTCTTATGCTTGTGCTTGGAAATCATTATTAATCCCAAAAGATAGGATGAGGGAAATTTTTGCTACCTACATAGATGTAGACAATATGCCTTTGCCTCATGAGGGGCCCCACTTGGATGTTGTACCTCTAGTGCAAGTGGTAGAGGAGGAAAGGATAGAATCTCCTCAGTCAATTGGCTCCCCCATTAGCCCTGCTTCCCCTCCCCTAAGTCCTCAAGAACCTCCATCCACATCTGCTCTTGACTTTGAGTCATCACACCCTTCCCCTTTAGAAAGGTTTCTTGTAGAAGTTGCTAAGAAGAAAGTTATGGTTGCCTCATCCTTTGTTGGCCCTCTTTCTTAGGTATGAGAGATTCCAAGGGCTATGACTCCTTTGCATTTAATGTTCCTAGGAAGGTGTAAAGCGGAAAAATCGAACCCTAATCATTCTCCCCTCCCCAACTCCAAGGAGAGAGAAGGGAGAGTCACTAGGGTTGATGGTTTTCACTTAGGAGGGACTTTACATTCAAAAGAGGTGTTGAAACCCACAAGATCCAATCCCACGCAATGCAAGATTGGATTCTATATGAGTTTCAAGGGTTGTGATAGCAAGGATACCCTCTTTTGTAAAGAATGTAGATAGAAAGATTGAACTAGGAATGCATGCAGAAGCAAGAAAGATTCACTTATAAATAGAGATAGGGATATGATATGAAGCTGCGGACCTGGAATTAGCAGTAAAATGTCGAGACGGTGCTGTCCTGCAAATTTGAGCAAAAGTTGACGGGACGATGGCGCCCGGCGTGCACACGGTCCTCCAAAAAATCCGCGAAACGAAGGGGGATCTGTTCGTCTCTGCACAAGGATTCCAGATCTTCAATTTCACCCGCGTACCTGCAACCTACACACAGAAAAGCGAAGATGATTGGGGGGTTAGGGATTAGGGGTTTGCCTTTAGGTCAAACCTCGGTTTTGGAATTAACCAAGAAATGAGAAATGCTGTAAATGTAATGTAAAACAAGTACTAATACCTTGTTGTAAGGATGTTTGTATCCTTATATG
This sequence comes from Cryptomeria japonica, assembly GCF_030272615.1. Classification (NCBI taxonomy): domain Eukaryota; kingdom Viridiplantae; phylum Streptophyta; class Pinopsida; order Cupressales; family Cupressaceae; genus Cryptomeria; species Cryptomeria japonica. The sequence goes on from NC_081407.1 coordinate 847,485,305, forward strand.
CGAAGGTATAGATGTTGTTGTTTGTTGTATGTTGTATGTTGTAGCATGTAATGTGTTGTAAGTGATCTCCTCTTCAATGGTTGAATCCTTGTCTTGAATGCAACACTTAGCCTTGAATGGAGACTTAGAATGATCAATTGCTTGAAGGAATGCTTGAATGTTTGAATGCTTGAATGTTTGAATATCGTTTCCACGCCTTGTACACATATGTCCTTCCTCCCTCAAATGGGAGAGGAAATGTAGTTTTTATACTTGCCAATTAGGGTTGATAGACTGATTTTCCCGACCTTAGGCCGACCAGGAAATGTTATTTTCCAAATTGCAAACAAAAAGGCCCGAAGTCCCATAGGAGACCAGGCCCAAAATAGGGCCAGGGACCAAGGCGCTGGGCGCCATGGTCCTGGGGGACCAGGGCACTGGGCGCCCTGGTCCTGAAGGACCAGGGCACTGGGCGCTCTGGTCCTGAAGGACCAGGGCACTGGGCGCTCTGGTCCTGAAGGACCAGGGCGCTGGGCGCTCTGGTCCCACCTCCCGGGACAGCAGGGTGCAAGGAGGATCAGGCCAGGGTGCTGGAAAAATGCAGTTTTTGATGTTATGAACAAGTTTCGGGGTCTCCATTCAAGTTCCGTGTTGCATCGCCATCGTGAAGACCCAAATGCAGTCGAAATTGCAAGTGTCGCAATTTTAGGATGCTACATTTAGCCCCCACTTTAGCGGGAGTATAAGCGTATGCCAATACTTCCGGTAAAGTACAAGGAAACAACATTGAAAAACTTTTACCACGTCAAGGAGGCAAGATACACCAAGCCCCCAGTGGACTAAGGATCTTACGACTTCGATTGACAAAGTAAAATTGAAGATCATGAGGGAGAACCATGACTGTCAGTAGTAAGGTTCCCTCACTATGAGCCATGCAAGAAAGATATCAAAAATTTTCAAGGCAAAGCTAAATTTGTCAAGAAATTTTCAAGTATCTTGAAAAGATATGAATGGGATGTATGCCCCCCTACGTTAAAGCGATTGCACATGCCTCACCGGGGGTGATTTCTTTAAGGTAGTGATACATATAAGAATGAGAAGGGAAAGGAGCACGTTATCACAAGGATTTAGCCCCCAAGTGTAAGGTAAGCCCAAGGATAATAGACACAAAACACAAAGCACAAGGTGACTTCGCTTTCCTCGGGGTCAGTATGTTGTATGATAATTCATGTATATCATATGTATGTATGCATAATTGTTCTTCATTCCCCAATCAAGGAAGGTCACCTAGAAGAAGGGAACACATGTGTCTTTTGAGTCAACATGAGAGAGACCAAGAGATCTCAATGCTTTGCATCGTCCTCAAGTAGACAACACTAAGGACAACAAATAGAAGAATGAGAATAACACATAGAAGAAGTAACAAAAGAGATAGAGGAGGAGAGAATCTGCTATGCTAATGAAACTAGTCTAACACGTCATCTACCCCCCGATCTTGCTGATCAATGTTTCGGGAAGGTAGGGAACACGCTAGAGGAGGAACATCCAACACAACAGATGGAGCTATCACAAGATCCAAACAAGGGCTATGTTCATACCCCAAGCCACGGTGTTCTTGTCTAGGAGCTAGGATAAGTGCTTTAGAAAATTCATTAGATAAATGGTTATCAATATCAACAAGTTCATATTCACTATCAGAATGAACAGGAGAAGTAGCATTTTCATCATGAATAACATTTTCATCTATATCATCATCAAGATTTATAAAAATAGGATCTTTAACTCACACAGGATCAAGACCATCATGCATCTTATGTTTAGGAGATTTCAGCTCAATCGTCGGCTGAGGAGAAAATGGAATAATGCTTGTTGAAGGTGTTTTTGGGGATTGCAAAGTTTGAGAGGCAGCTGCCTGAGCTCTAAGAGGACGCTTTCATCGGCGTTCACGTGCAGAACGATTTCGTCTAGTCTTAGTAGGAAGTTGAGAAGATTGAGGAGGAGGAATGTTCTCATCCTTATCACTTGGGTGTTTAGGTTGCGGTCTCTTAGGCTGAATAATAGGAGAAGAGGAAGGTCTCTTCTCTCCATAAGAGGAAGGAGGAGGAACTGCTCCATATAAGGGAGGAATATTTGGTTTAGGAAGGAGACCAAGTCCATCATGACGAGGAGGTATAGGTCTGCTTTTAGAAAGTTTATTAGACATAGACATAGTCACATTCATAGGAATGGGTTGGGAATCTTCTTGAGGAAAGACATTAGTTTTATCTTTCAAAGGAAGAACTTCCTTCTCAAGAATGATAGGAATGTCAAGTTTGGGTGTTCTAGGTTCACTTAGAGAAAGGATCATATCTTTTTTCCACTTTTGATAAGATTTGAAAAGATGATCACTTCGCGGAGGAAGAGATTGGAATTGTTTAGGCCAGAAATAATCAATAGGAACGCTAGAAGTTCTTTCAGTTGGTTTCAAGAGACTATGATTGACAGTAACAACTTCACCATTATGGGGAAATTTCAAACACTTGTGAATAGGAGAAGCAATAGCTTTCATGGAAGATAGCCAAGGATAGCCTAGCTTCACACGAAATTGTTCGGAAGATGGAATAATAGCAAAGTTCACATCAAGGGATTTGTTATGGACCTCAATAGGTAATGTAATAGAACCAATTGCAGGAGAAGAAAATGCATCAAATAATTTCACAACCACATCTGTTTTGTCATAGATTACTTGATTCAATTGCAAAGTAAAAAGGAATTCTTCAGTAATAACATTAACCATACAAGAAGGATCAATAAGCACTCCACGGCAAGGTGTGTTCTTGACTTTTGCAACTATATATAAAGGACCGTCAGGTGCCCTGATAGTTTCACTAGAATCAAAGGTGATGGAAGGTTCTTTAGGGATTTTTTGCTGCTCCACAAAGTTAATCACATTCAGAGTCATAGACACAAGATCATCAGGTGAGACAGAGGAATCAGTAGTATCAATCGCATAAGAGGTATGAGAAGGTAATGGATCAGTAAAAATCTGAAGATTTTGGTTAGGGGGAGCTACAGATGTATTGCCTTTATCATTCACTCCAGAAATAGAAATAGTATTATTATCAATCAAATCTTGAATTTTACCCTTCAAAGCAAAACATTTTTCCGTATCATGCCCAGGTTGACGATGAAATTGACAAAAAGATTTGTTATCAAAATAGGGTGAATTAATCTTTGCAGGATCAATTTGCCTTATAGGAGGAAGAGTAAGCACATTTTGTTCCAATAACTTATTCATAATACTATGCAATGATTCATTCAAAGGAGTAAACTTTCTTTCTTTCTTGAAAAACTTAGAAATAGGAGACACACCTGATGCTGCATTCACATTGTTGTTGATGATGTTTTCATTGAATTTAATGGACTCTCTATTCGGTTTAAACTTCCCAAATGGTTGTTGACTACTATCACCCTTATCACTCGGAGCCATAGGATGTGATTGTTCCATTTGACTCACAGTCAGTTGATAATTGTGAAGAGTTGCGCACAACTGTTGGAAAGAAGTAAACTCAGAAAATAGGAGTTTTTCTCTAATGTCTTTTTGTAAATTAGAAATAAAGATTCTTTGAATATCATTGTCAGGCACTGGAAAAGAAATCTGAGCATACAAATGCTTATATCTACCAATGAAATCAGTCACTTTTTCTTTAACACCTTGTTTACAATGCATTAAATCAATCAAAGTAACTTTAGGACTTATATTGTTTTGAAATTGTTGAATGAAAGCATTTGCAAGTTGTTCGAAAGAAGTAATAGAATAAGAAGGCAACGAGCAATACCATTGTAGGGCTTTATCTCTTAATGTTCTAGTAAACAGTTTTGCAAGCAACCTTTGGTCATAAGCAAAATCGGTACATATTGTTTGAAATGTCTTAACATGTGTTAGAGGATCACCCTTACCATTATAAAGCTCCAAATGCGGAATTGCAACATGTTTAGGGGGGATAGCTCGAACAATGTCAAGAGAAAGTGGGCTCGCAACATCAAATGTGGGCACACTAAACTTAGATTGATTCATAGAGGCAATTTGTTGCTGTAAAGAAGAGACAGTTTGTGCAAGATTGTTAATGGTCGCTTCAGTCGAAGAGTTCATATTAGACGTGTTAGATTGTGATGGAGGTGTTATGTTATTGAAAGAAGGTAGAGAGTAAGGTGGTGGGACACTATGATAGTTAGTCATAGGAGATGATTGGACAGGAGGAACACTACAAGGAGGAATGGAAAACAAATTGCCCCCTTGCGTCATGTTCATTTGTGGAGATATAAGAGGAACACTCACTGAAGGAATGAATGAAGAAGTTGGATTGAATGAAGAAGTTGGATTGAATGAAGGAAGAGGGTTAATTGAAGAAGAAGGATTGCCCCCATGATTAGTGATCATAGGAGGAATGTCTTGTATTGAAGTAGTCATTATGTTTGATGTAAAAGTAGGTATACTAGCAATAGGAGTCGTCAAAGGAATAGAATGATTGTCTTGAGTAGGAGGTTGTGTATAACCTAAGGTTTCGGCACAACTCTTCATAGGCATCACATTTGAATCCACTACGTGTGCAATACCACGCAAAATATCAATTCCATTCTTATCACTTTGAAGCATACATTTTAGACCCTCAATTAAAGGAAGAGCTTGACTATCAGGGTATTCTTGAGACATCCACTGTCGAAAATCATCAAATTGGTTATCCAATTTTGAAAGTTGTTCTACAGAAACCTCATGGAGAGCTTCTTCATCATTAAGAGGATTAGAGGAATTACCCATGTCCTCGTTAAAAAGGCCATTCAAATTAGGTTCCATCTCCTCGGCAATTAAACCTTGGAAGGACTTAATTCTAAGGCTTCGTCTAACGGGAATAGTGTAAGTAGGGCTTATTGTTGTAAAACTCATGCACTAAAGAAAGAGAGAAGATTTTGAATTTTTAGAGGTAGCAAATTTCAGTAAAACCAGCCAATCTTCCAGATTTAAGCTGTTAAATACAATCAGGACAATCTCCCGAAATTTCGGAAAAAATGTCCGGGACCGTGGTGCTCGGGGTGCACATGGTCCTCGCAACTTTTTTCGAAATTTGCAGGGATGAAAGTTATGATGATTTTACAGCTAACCTGAAAAAATTGAGTGATTTTACGATCTGTAGATAGGCCAAATTAAAGTTGCAATTTCAAAATTGAACCCTACCAAGATTGTCGAAAAATGCAAAATTTGAATTTTGAAAAAGAGGGGGAAACTGAAATTTTGAATTTTATGATTTTAGAGGGAATACCAAAAGCAATGCAAGTTTTGAAATTTGAAAGTTGACTCAATTTCATGCAAAATTCAATTTTGAAAGCGGAAATCAAAGTTGTTGTAATTAAGCACTTAATTTCAAAAGTCACAAATTGCAAAAATTTGAATAAATCACTGAAATTTCGAATGAATGATAACACACTTTTTAGATTTTGGACTGTAAGAAACACAATTTTGACACAAATTTCAATTTCAACAATTTTTGAATGATTAGAAGCCTCAATCCAAGCAATCGCTAGACCAACTTTGACTGTAATTTTGAAGGTGTTAAAATTGATAAAATCAGTCAAAATTCTGGATTTTAGCAGGAAAATACAGTAAGATCTAGCTCCCGAAATTTCAGAAAAAATGTCGGGGACGATGGCGCTCGGAGTGCACACGGTCCTCGCAACTTTTTTCCAAATTTTCAGGGATGAAAGATATTGTGATTTTATTGCGGAATCCAAAGTTACAGCTGATTTGGAGATGTTTTGATCAGTGAAATTGTCGGACAAAGGTTGAATCAAGAGGGTTGCAAAAATTAGGGTTTTGACACTTAACCACTTAATTTTCAAAATTAACGCACAAATATGAATTGATAATTTGTAATAGAAGGGCAGATCTGAAACAAGCATTAACAATTAAACATTTCACAAGTTTAATTACTTAAAAAGAAAATTTAGGGTTTTTATGCAATTAACCTCTAAAATTTTGCAAAAGATCAAACATGGAAATGTAATCAAGGAATCCAATTTTCAGATCTAACTATGAATAATCAGAAAGGATGTTCACGTCGGGTTCACCAAAATGTAAAGCGGAAAAATCGAACCCTAATCATTCTCCCCTCCCCAACTCCAAGGAGAGAGAAGGGAGAGTCACTAGGGTTGACGGTTTTGACTTAGGAGGGACTTTACATTCAAAAGAGGGGTTGAAACCCACAAGATCCAATCCCACGCAATGCAAGATTGGATTCTATATGAGTTCCAAGGGTTGTGATAGCAAGGATACCCTCTTTTGTAAAGAATGTAGATAGAAAGATTGAACTAGGAATGCATGCAGAAGCAAGAAAGATTCACTTATAAATAGAGATAGGGATATGATATGAAGCTGCGGACCTGGAATTAGCAGTAAAATGTTGAGACGGTGCTGTCCTGCAAATTTGAGCAAAAGTTGACCGGACGATGGCGCCCGGCGTGCACACGGTCCTCCGAAAAATCCGCGAAACGAAGGGGGATCTATTCGTCTCTGCACAAGGATTCCAGATCTTCAATTTCACCTGCGTACCTGCAACCTACACACAGAAAAGTGAAGACGATTGGGGGGTTAGGGATTAGGGGTTTGCCTTTAGGTCAAACCCCGGTTTTGGAATTAACCAAGAAATGAGAAATGCTGTAAATGTAATGTAAAACAAGTACTAATACCTTGTTGTAAGGATGTTTGTATCCTTATATGCGAAGGTATAGATGTTGTTGTTTGTTGTATGTTGTATGTTGTAGCATGTAATGTGTTGTAAGTGATCTCCTCTTCAATGGTTGAATCCTTGTCTTGAATGCAACACTTAGCCTTGAATGGAGACTTAGAATGATCAATTGCTTGAAGGAATGCTTGAATGTTTGAATGCTTGAATGTTTGAATATCGTTTCCACGCCTTGTACACATATGTCCTTCCTCCCTCAAATGGGAGAGGAAATGTAGTTTTTATACTTGCCAATTAGGGTTGATAGATTGATTTTCCCAACCTTAGGCTGACCAGGAAATGTTATTTTCCAAATTGCAAACAAAAAGGCCCGAAGTCCCATAGGAGACCGGGCCCAAAATAGGGCCAGGGACTAGGGCGCTGGGCGCCCTGGTCCTGAAGGACCAAGGTGCTGGGCGCTCTGGTCCCACCTCCCGAGACAGCAGGGTGCAAGGAGGATCAGGCCAGGGTGCTGGAAAAATGCAGTTTTTGATGTTATGAACAAGTTTCAGGGTCTCCATTCAGGTTCCGTGTTGCATCGCCATCGTGAAGACCCAAATGCAGTCAAAATTGCAAGTGTCACAATTTTAGGACGCTACAGAAGGGATATCCCATTTCAATCTTATAAGGGTTTTGAGTTTCAAGGGGATGAACCTCTTCCTCCTCACAGATTTGATACAAGATCATGTGCCACAATTCAAGATCCTCCCAAGGAGTGGGTCCTCGATGCATTCAAACTTGGAGGAAGTCTTAGAGAAGATGTGAGATTGAATTCTTGTCAAAAGTTCATGAGTGATGATGATTTAATAAACACTAGAGAGTTCGAGCATTTTTTCATAAGAAATTTGATAGATGAGATGGAAAGGAGCAGAGGAATTAACTTTGATGATTTGGGGAATGAAGAAAGGTTGAGGATGAAAGATGAAGTGTTAAAAGCTGCAAATGAGCAGCTCCCTACAATGACTCCAGGAATAGGAAGGGAGATTGTGAAAAGGTGTGGAGTACTCCTTTTGGAAGGATGGAATATATCTTCTGCTATTGTCTTTGATGAGCTGAGAAAGAGGCATGATCTATATTTAGATTCAATGGATCCAACACAAAGGGAGAAAGTACTTTCAGGAGTACTATTTGATGATCACCTTGATCAATTAGCTACTTGGTGCCTTCATAGAGTTACAAGAAGGCCTAACATGAGTTATGAGGTTGACCAATTATTCAGAAGCCTATTAGTCAAGAGAGTAGCTAACACATCTATCACAGAGGCAACAATCATGAATCTAAATGTGGCAAAGTTTTCTCATAAGGTGGCCTTGAAGACAGAAGAGGAGGTCACCATTCTAAGAGAAATAGTGACTACTTTGCAGGAACAATTATATGCAGGACCTACTCACACACCACCGAGCATGATTGAGCATACATCTGATGAAGTTATAGGATTGAGGAATGATCTGGCTCAAGCTAGATTGGAGATAGTCAGTTTAAGTAATGAAAAGGATGTGCTAAAGGTGGATGGTTTGTAGATGAAGAGGAGAATGACGCTAGATATGGAAAAATCATTGTTGGAATCAAAGATCAATGAGATTTTGGACCATGCGGATGTAGTGTAGGATGAACATAGAGAGTTACCAAGGTTTTCTCAAGAACATTTGAAGTGGCAACGTTTTGTGGCCTATTCATTATCTCATATGAGCAAAATAGTTGCAGTGTTATAAATTTCACTGATTAAGCCTCTCCCAAGTTTCTTACATGCCATGATGGAGGGTTTCAAGGCCAGATTTGGGGTGATCAAGCAAGTTTTTGCCTTTAATAGGATGTATACACAAAGAATTGATAATAAACTCAAAGGCTTTCATTTCCTGGTCACCAGTTACATGCCTACACTGTTTGATAGAGAGAGAAGCAGAACAAAGGGAGAAAAAGTTCTGAGGTCCAAGACAGAATGGAAAGGTGACATCAAAACAATTTAGAGCTAGATGATGCACGACAAATCAAGAAATTAGGGTCATACTTGGATGCACTATCAAGGCTTGATAGTGGTATGACCAAAATGGAGGTGATCAAATCATAAATTGAAGACAATAACTACTAGCAGCATCTCAAGGCTCTCCAGGACTTTGAGAAATTTGGGTTTGATGATTTCTAATCCTTTCCTCCTCATTTTCTTCTTTCTCTGATTTTGAAATTTCAAAATTTCAAAATCTCTGTTTTTCCCCCTTTTTTATTGTCTTGTTTATTTCTTTCTTCTTCCCGGTTAAAAGGATATCTAATGGTGTATTTCTTAATTAAATCACCAATCTTTTCTTATGCCTCAAGATTTTATATCTATCTTGCTTATTTACTGCATATCTTTGGAAATAGCTCATAACTTGCTCTTTGTCACTATGTATTAAATAGGTTTGCAGGATTATTAAACTTTTTGATCTGTTAATGGAGCTTGAACGAAGAGAAGGAGAATATCTATCTTTTTTAGAGAGCTGAAAAGTTTATTGTCTTTTTCTTGTCAGTTGGTCACCTAGTTTTTGACATTGTAAAAGGATTGAGGCTTGTTGCATCCTCAAGTTTTCTATAAGAGGATATTCAAGGCCTTGTTTTTCTTCTTCTTCTTCTTCCTTGAGAGAAAATTTAACTCATACAACTTGAGGCTAGTGTACTATTTTTCACCAAGGGTGAATAGCATGCAAAAGTGTTCATATGTTCTATAGTGCAATATTGTGATTCTGTTTCATGTTCCATTTGTAGTAAATTTTTGCAAAGGATATGCACACACATGTTTTGCAAAATATAAACATCTGGAAATCCAATTATATGATTTCTATGTTGTTTCTCTCTTTTTGTTATCTCGAGTCTTATATGAATCAATAAAATCAAGGGTTTTTTGGTTCATATCTCTTCATTGTGTTGATTAGTTTAAAAGATTTTCAGCTTCTTCTAAAGTAGGAGATTAAATTTGCTAATCTTATTGAAAGGGGCTCTATGTAGAGAGTAATAATTGAGATACAACTGTGAGATTCATTTCATGTTGCGACTGGTATTAGGTATCAATCCTATAAGGCAAAGGATGGTGAAAACTATGCCTATTTTATATTGTAATAATGGTTCATCTAATGTTTAGCCCAATGGAAAAGACACTAATCATGATAATGTACACCTAGCTATGGCAAGGATAAGGATTTATCAAATAATACAATAACCATTTTATGTTTGTTTATTTTCTGCTTTCAAGCATATAGGAAAATTAGTTCTCATTATGATCAAATCAATATAAGGATGAAGGCCACATCCTATGAAGTTTAGAGATTTATTGATTTACATAGTAGTACGAGAACACATCTGTTGTAGAATCACCTAAGCCAAGAAAATTCCAAAGATGCTTCTATACGGGATACCTACCTAGGTTTAACAAAGCCTGCAGTGTAGAGATGGTGACTAGCTCCTTATCCCTAGTCATTAATCTGTCAATTGACCCATTGATCCAAGACCTTAAAATTGAAGTAGGCCTCTCATAGAGGATCCTTTGGAGCAATTAGTTGGGAACATCAACACTCTATTTTATCATACACATATACCTCCATTACTTTTATACTTAATGTGATGAAAGGACTTCCCGGATCACTATTGTGGAATTAGTTTTCCCAATAAGATGTTAGAGAGTTTTCCTTCCACTTAGATGGTGTTTGGTAACTTTTTTTTTCTTGCAAGGAATTTTTCATAAAATCTTGATAGCTTAATTGATTTTAGGTATCTCCTTAATGGCTCATAGTAACAAAATCTCAATATTATTTTTTTGAGTTTTTTAAGCAATTGATAATCCTAAAGAGTATTATGAATTTCTCTAGAGCAATCCAAAGTGACAAGATTTAATTGAAATAGCTTGAGAAAGGGGATTTTCAAATTATTTAGATTGTGGGACTTCATCTTGAACATCAGGAGATGAGAATTTATTGGTTTATCCGAGGAGGTTTTATTTGGATTGTTCATATCCTCAAGTGGATGTTGTTTAAATTGATCACACTTAACATGGTAGTGTTTTGATCCAATATATATGTGAATTATTGGGGAAAATAATTTTTTAGATTTGGAATAGGCTGGGAAGGTTGTAATATCCCTTATTAAATTGTTAAATCAGATTTAAATAACTCTTTAATATTTTATTTCTGATTTACAAAAATGGAGAAAACCAACAAATTAGGTAAACCATATAGTTTCTCAAAAACACCAAATTGAAATATCATTTAAATTTAAAGTTCCAAAACATCTTGCAACAAAAAATAAATAGAAACATATGTTGTTATAATCAATAAAATAATTGAAAATCACTTCTACAATATTTCACTCCAAATCTTGCAACAAACACTTGCAAGCTATTAGAAAAAAATGCATCTGTAGAGCATGAAATACAAATGCAACACTTGAGTAAGATTGCCCATAGAGAACCCTTGGAACCACTTCCATTGAGTCTCTAATCTCCTTGGTTTATCAGCCCTAAAGATCAATTCTTCATTGGTTTATCAAACTCTGAAGAAAAACAACTTACACTTTTTTAGAATAATGAGATAGAATGAATGGATGTTGAAAACTCAAACTAGATATATAGAAATATGTTCAAACTCATTCTTGGTTACCCATATATAATTCCAAGGAGGGAAATATTCTTGTATTTCAAATAAGAAACATCCACTTTCCATTTGTCAACCATCTCTTAACATTTTATTTCAAAATAGCTAGTTTCCTCTCTTTATTTAACTTTCTATTTCCACTTCACAAGCCAAAGATGTTATTTCAAAACTCATGCCATCTTTTGGTTTCAAAAAGATTTAAATATCATATATTAATTTTTCATTAATTCTTATTTGATTGATTCATCTTGATAATTATATTTTCCCCATTTATCTGTAGGTCCCAATTGACTATTTTTCAATAACCATTTTTTTCTATAAATAGTAAGTGATACAATTAGAAAGGGGACATGAAAAATACTCCCTTCCCAAATTTTCTCATCCTCAAGCAATTGAAAACATGGTGCTCAAAGATCCTAATGTCAAAATAATTGATCATGTCAAATTGCATATGAAGTCTAGATGTTGTGCTCTTGAGGAGTTGCATCTTCCTTTAAAGCATTTCAAAGAAAATCTGAGAGATGTACCAATTTTGAATGAATTTTTTGTGACTCCCTATAATTCATAAACAACTTTTGCATTCTATCATTTTCTAATTTCCTTCTTTTAGAAACTTATCTCTCATAGCTCACCTCCCAAACTATATAGTTGCACAAACATTGAGAAACTTGTATCAAAAAATTCTTGTACATTTGACGATGTTGCGGATCTGAATTTTGATACTATTAGTATTCTTATCATAGCCATTGCATCCACTACTACATCTAATACACTTTCTAGAGACAATTCTTTCTTTCACCTTCATAATACTAAAAAATAAATGATAAAAATGCATAACAGTAGTTCCATACATTTCCTCAATCTTTGGATTGTCATTTTCATCTTTATGGACTAATTCATAACAACCAATTTTCAATAATGGATCATCCACTTCTTTAATATAATAGTAACATTCATCCCATACCACTCTAGGCACCTTTACTATAGATGATATCTTATCCCGAAGGAGAATGGTGCAACCTCTAAAATCATCCATCAATACATATTTAAAAAATTATTTAAATATGAAGTGTCTCGAGCTTCCATCCATATCCTTCTCTTTAGCTTGGGTTTAGGAAAGAGATTCTCTATATTGAAATTAGACTCACTTTCCTCTCTATGACTATCATCTTGAAGCCTTTGCCAAAACTGATCATATAAATCTCTATGTATATCATCCTCATTCATGCGATTTCCTCCAATAAAGGATCTTCTTCAAATCAAAGGTATAGTATTTAGATCATTTATTAATAAGAAATATAGTCTTCTAGCCTCATTGTGTAAAGAGATATTCTCCAAGTTGAACAAATTATAACTATTCAAAACAAGAGTTACCATGATCAATAATATATCAATGATGCAACAATTGCAAAAATGACCAATCTGAGTGGAAAAAAATGATGCATTGCTTTTGTGATAGGTGAGAAACCATCCAAGGGCTGCAAAATATCTATGAGTAACCTCAATATGAAAATAATTCTTTCCCATATATGAAATTTTCATTGGAAAATAAGATTCAACCCTCATGAATGTGTTCATATCAAATCCTATGAAAATGTGCATGAATGCAATAAGCCATCCGGTATCAATGAATGTTACTATTCTTCTATAGGCAATTGTATACTATTGCAATAATTCAATGGAAATATTCCTCTATAGGCATTTGTATAGTATTGCAATCATTCAAAAGCATCAATCCTTTGAAAATCATGACACACGGATTATGTAGTGCTATCATGTCATATTGGGAATCTCCTTGGAGTTCCCTTGTGGTAAAAATAACCTTCTCAAAAAAGAAATCATTCTCATCATGTATACTTCATAAAATATCACATTTTTGAATGCCAATATCCCAATCCATATGTGTGATATAATTCTCCCAAGAAGGTGCCTTATTAAAGAATTTGTGTTGCTGAAATAAACCCATAGCTATATCCAAATTAGCCCAAGCATATTTTCCAAAACCTTTTGGAGATAATTATATCATAAACATAAATGAAATCACAAATTACCATATAATTTAATATTAATTCAAACGTCAACCTACAAGGAAAGGAATTGCACTTCATGTGCTCCTTGTAGATAAATAATTGAGAGTAAAATAATGCCAAATCAAAATGTGAGATAAAATTAGTGTGTTTACAACACATGACATGCTAAATATCTTCTCAAAAGATGACCTTGGAAAATTATATATGAAACATTCTCCTTTGTTGATTTGAAAGTAGTGGAATGATAGAAATAGATCTATGATGCTCACCCAAGGCTAACATAGTCTACATACTTTCCACTAGAAAATAACTTGCTGCCCACTTTTCTTCTCCTAAGTCACCATACTTCTCTACAAAAATATGTGAACAATTAGAAATTAAAATAGCAAAACATGGGCTAAACGCCTCCACAGGCCTATCAAATGCCTTAAGTGTTGCATCTTGTAGTATGCCAAGATTTTGGATTATATGAGTCAAGTATAAAATATTTTCACACATTCTTTTTTCAACCAAATAATCCATTGTAGCTCTTGGACACATGATATGAAAATATTTGTGTTTATTTTGTTCAACATCTAATAATACCAATTTATTAACCTTCATGATGCTAGTGATTTGTAGAAGTTCATGCTTTATGCATCCTTCAAATTTCATGAAATTGACTTTCCATAACATCAAAACATGGTTAGTCATAAATAATGAACCTCAAAATGATTCCCTTTTTCCCTACCATGGTCTACCAACAAACAATCCAATTTCTTATCTCCATTTGGCTACCACCTATAATATGTTGCAAGGTGTGTTCTTTTGGTCTCCTTGTGTCGTACAACATAGCACTTGGGTTTGTGAGATGGCTTAACCGCCTCTTGTGGATTCTATAAGCCTAGTGGTTGTATTGGGCATTAATAGGTCGATCTTTTGGTGCAACGATAATCACACTTGTAATAAGTGGTGTCAGAGCTTGGTCATAGGTTCAAACCCCTCACTTGTGCTAGGGGGATTGTTGCAAGGTGTGTGCCCTTGGTCTTCTTGTGTTGTGCAACACAATGCTTGGGTTTGTGACATGACTTAACTACCTCCTGTGGATTCTATAAGTCTAGTGGTTGCATTGGGCATTAATAGGTCGATATTTTGGTGCAACGACAACCACACTTGTAACATAATCTTGGCTCTAACTATAGGGAATAAATTTGAGGAGTGATATATGAATTGTAAGTATCAATCCTTCAAAATATCACCTCAATAGCATTTGAAATAGTAACCTTGAATTTGAAATAGAGAATCCACATTCCCTATATTATCAAGTATCCTTTAATCTACAACGTATTTTAGCATTCTTTCTCCAATGATAGGAATCCTCTAGTAAAACAGTCACAAATAGCCAAACTAACACATGATTATCTTTTCCATACCTTTGGTTGCCAATAAGGAATTCATCATCCTTTGTAAAACTAAAATTTGGGGAGATGCCACCATGCTTCCACTATGCTACTTTGGGGCTATAATCAACTTGCTCATCCACTTTTTTCATAAAAGACCTTATTAAGATGTCATCAATACATATATCCTTATAGGTCAAGATAGCTCCTTCAATTGCATCTCCATTCATTGTGTTATTTTGAAAATTAATTACCGGATCAAACTTAGAATGTATAGAGAAATACGCATATCTCCTCAACATCTGCATGTTAGCTATACTACCATGATCCCACATCATCTTGCATAAAAAAATATGAAATTGAGAGGAAAAACCCCCTTTCCATTTGGAATCCTTCACTATTTCACCATTGTTAGAAGACTTCTTAATATGACATAAACATTGTGATGGCACCATGTCAAAATAATGCAACATATACTTTCTTCTAATATGATCCTTATTTGTTGAGTTATAACCATAGAGCAATCCAAATGTTTACCCACCATGGATTTTGGAATTGTAGCCATACTTACATAATATCCAATCAAATCATCTCTCATGGAATCATACCCATTGACAAAGCTATTATGCAAATCAAACAATGTCTCACTATTTGGACTTTTGGAAGATTTTGGAGAATTTTTACATTTATCATGCTTTTCAAGACTCTCTTGTTCTTTCTCATTAAATTGTTCTATGTACTCTTCATGAAAATTCAAGTTTTGATTTTGATTCTTCTTCTTATCTATATTGATATCGGATTGATGTATCTATAACCCTTTCTAGTTCCACCATCTCATTCACACATGCTTCTCCATTTTCTTCTTCATTACTCATACATCAATGACTTGGTTCCCAATGTTCCTTGCATGTAAAACAAAGTATTTTTCTTTTGAGCTCACTTTTGGTATATTCTTTCATCTTTGTAATAATTAGACTTGTGTTGTTTTGTACAGGTATGGTCGTATGATATTGCTTCTTCAATTGTTCTCTTTTCTTTTGATCCTTTCATGAATCTCTATAAATCTCTCAAATGGAGGAGTTGATTTGAAGCATCATATTATCTAATATAATCCTCATGCCATTTGGAAACTACCTTATCTGGGGAAATTTCAATTGTAATAATTAGGGAAGCTCCTTCTCCTTTATTATCAGGTAGGAAAATGACCCTCGTTGTGTTTGAGTTGATAACTGATTTCCTCCTTTTGGGGTACTTCTTCAAATGAAGTAATCATGAATAGATTCACAAAATCTTCCCATTATTTGCAACTCCAAACCCTATAGGATGGAAATATATTAGCTCTGATACCATTGTAATATGCCTTATTAAATTATTAAATTAGATTTCAATAACTCTTTATTATTTTCTTTTAGATTTGCAAAAATGGATAAATCTGACAAATTAGTAAAACAAAGAGTTCACCAAACACCCGAGACTAAAATATCATTGAAACATCTAGTACAAAAATATCTTGCAAAATCAAACAAACAACATATGCTATTATAATTAGAAAAAAACTTAAAATCACTTCTATAATATTCACTCTAAATCTTACAACAAACACCTACACGTTATCACAAAAATCTACAATTGTAAAGAATGAAATACAAATGCAACCCCTAAGTGAAATTTACCCTAGAGAACCCTTGATCCACTTACTTTGAGTCTTTAATCTCCCTAGTTCACTAGGATTGGAGACTAATTCTTCATTAGTTTACAAGGCTCTGAAGAAAAACAACATATGCTTGTTTAAAATAATGAGATAGAGTGAATGATTGTTGCAAACTCAAACCAAATAAATAGAAACATGTTCAAACTCATTCTTGGGAACCCAAATCCAAATCCAAGGAGGGAAAGATTCTTGTAGTTCAAGTTACAAATATCCACTTACCATTTGTCAACCAACTCTTAATATTATATTATTTTCTCTCTTTATGTAGCAACTTCTTATATCCAATCACAAGCCAAAGTTCCTATTTCAAAACTCATGCCATAGTTTGGATTTAGAAACATTTCAAATAGCACCTATTAATTTTTCATTAATTTTGATTTGATTAATTCATCTTGATAATTATATTTTCTCAGTTTATCTACAAGTTTCAACTTACTATTTTTAGATAATTGATCTTAATATAAATAGTTGCAAAAATTAGAAAGGGGACATGACAAAGGTAGTTGTGGTTGGTTGACCTAATCATTGGTATTGGAAGATGTTTGGGTTTGGGCTAGGTAGAAAGACTTGAGGCTGATTCCCATAGCATCTTTGTTCTTGATTCAACTAGGGAATCGACAATTGCTAATATTGATTTTGATTTGACCATTGATGGGCATTCTAGGAGGGCATAGTCCATTACAATGGACCCCAAGGTGATGGAATTTATGGAGGAATTAGTAAAGGGGGTGTAATCTGCTGTCTAGATCAAGGATTCAGTCCCTAATTTAGAAGTTCTCTAGGGCCAAATTGCCCAAGGTACCAAGTTAAAAAATACAATGGATTACCTTTGACCAATGAAATTAAGTTCTTCTTCAAGTCATAAGGTTATTTTCAAGTGAGTTTTTATTTTTGGTAGTAAGATATAGTCAGTGGTAGAGTGTTTATTCTCATAGATTCTGAATCATTGGTATTAATATTCCCTTTTAGCATATCATACCTTTGTAACATCATTGGTATTAATTTTCCCTTTTTAGCATTCTATTGCTATCCGAAGTGCAAGAATAATTTTTGTAAATTTCAATTATTTTTTGAAAGGTTATATGTATAAAATGTAACTCTTGATTGTTTGACACTGGAGTAATTAGGACAATTATCTAATTATTAATTAATTAGGTCCTTTAATTACTTTTTCACTTAAGATAAACTTAGGTGCTTTTTGTTATCTAGAGTTTTCTTTTATAGCTTTAGTTCAAGCTGTAGTTGAGCTTTATTTAGTTTCACATACTTTTCTTTAGTTCTCCTAAATCTGGTTTTTGACATATTTGTACTCTCTATGTAAGCACATCATCATGCATTGTAATTTTATCCTATAATATTTTCTTTTGAGGAATATGTCATATTTTCATGCTACTCTAGTTCATGGAAGGTGTTCTAGTTTTCTATTTGATCTTCCAGGTTTATGTTGCAAAATTAAATATGGTATGAGAGCATGTATTCAACAAAATCCTTGAGCTTTGAGAGTTTCTCTTCTCAAAAGGGTTGCAAGGTCACTAGGTTTGTTTTCTTGTGTGGATTTGGAAGTGGGAAATTTTTATTACCTTTTAGAGCAAAATGGGCGTGGCATTTTTTTTGGAAGTTTTTCATTTTTGGAAACTTTCTATTTTCAAAAACTTTCTATTTTCAAAAATTTCTACTTTCAGAAAGCTTCTATTTTCAGAAGTTTCTATTTTTGGAAACCCTTCTTGCCTCTAAGCCCTAATTGACATGAAGTTGGTTTTTTTGCCATAACTTGGTCATACAGAGTTAAAATTGTGCAAACAAGATATCATTGGAAAGATGGTTTTGGTGTCAATTCAAATCTGCTAGTTATTTTGTCAGAGCATACTCCAATTTTCTATACCTGGCATCCAAATCCAACCTTTAATTTTGTGCTTATGGGGCCATATATTGCATATCCAAGCTTTGTTTTTTGAAAACTAGAAATCATCAAAAATCTCTTAGAGTCCTCTATCCATAGCTCAAGTCTATTTTCCCATATTTTTCACCAGGTATAATTTATTCAGATATTTATGTTTTCACTATCTAGTCAATTACTTGGATGTTTTGGCACTTGGGATGGATTTGTTTGTTAAAAAGGGTTGTATTTGATGTTATCTACATGTGCTAAGATTTTTGGGGTTTAAATATTTCATTTTAGGAGATATCATGGATTTTTTGTTCATCCTTTAGTTGTCCACTTGGCAAAGGGTAATTATGAGTCTTGGCATCATGGCATCTTGACACATCTTAGGTGGCTAGATATGTTGCCTTATTTGTATGGACTCATACCTAAACCAATGATTTTAGGAGGTAAATTATCTTGGGGTAATATCATAGACCATGTTGTAGGTTTGATTTGTTCTAGTGTTGATTATGACACTATGTGTACTCTATCAAACCTTGAGTGTCCTCACGCACTTTGGACTCAACAATGAGAGATGCATGGAGACCCTCGTATCTCTCCATTCCAAAAAGATTCCTCTTGAACATGCAAATTTCATACCCTTTGATGATGATACTGTTGGAAACCTAAGTTGTGTTGTATTGTCATTGATGTCAACCTATCTTGTGTTGTCATTGATGTCAAATTGTCTTGAGTTGCCATTGATATTGAAATAAGGATATTGTAGTGAAATATTTAATATGCAAGAAAGAGTATTTATGTGTCCTGGTATTGTTACTTGTGTTGTCATTGATGTTGAATTAAGGATGGTGTAGTGAAAAATTCAATATGCAGGAAAGAGTATTTATGTGTTTTGATATTGTTGAATTATCTTGCAGAGATGTTGAAGTATTTATGGAAGGATGGTATAGTAGAAGTTTCAATATGTAAGAAACAATATTTATTCAAGAAAGAGTTTTTAATATCCTAGTGGGAGAATTCCTTTCATTCCTCTAGTATGTGAAGATTATGTGCTATGGTTATAAATATAATATCTATGTTTAACTTGCATGTTGTATTATAAAATTTGCAGGTCCTCTATTGCTTGGTTAGTAAAGTTAGTTATTGTTTTTGACAGTAAGGTTGTCTATTAGAACAGGTCCAAAAAATGCTTGGAGGCTTTCAAATATGTGGATTCAAATGCCATAGGTTGGAGGACATGTTCATGTGGTTTGTGCAGTGTTCCAGTTCAATTTTTAGATGATGATCTAATTGGAAAGTGGAGTTATGATGTTCTAAGTTTTGTGTTGCCAGTTAGTCTAGTTTTCTAGTTGACTATATTGGTACATCCTACTTCATTCATATTCTTTTGGTCTAGGTTTTCTTTGTTTAGGATGAGTCTAGTCATTGTTTTGGGTCTCACCATGACATGTGTAGATCCGTAATGGGAAATTTGTATTAAAGATTTGTTTTTGGGCCGACTAAGTTAAGTGCTTTAATGTTTATCTACACATTTCATTTGATGTTGACTTTGGAAGATGTGTTTGATAATATGATGAAACTATAAGGATCCGATCGACTACTGAAAGGGGGGGGGGTGAATCAGTAGATAGAAAATAACCTAAACTTTCACCAAACTTAATTCCAACTCAGAAACAACTTGTGAAACTAACTGGTTTAGTCACTGTATCAAAAATTGTAACTGCATTGTCAAACTTTACCGGTTGACCAAAAACATCAATGATACAATGCAACAGATCTGAAACTTAAATACCATTTAACCAAAATATTAAACCACTTCACTAATATTAGTAATAGTTCATTTCAGATCATTTCCGATCATCTAAACATATCTAAGTGGATTTACCTGTCATTCATATCAACCATATAAAATCATCCACAAAATCATTCACCACTTGACACAATGACTTTCATGTGGAAACCCAAATGGAAAAAACCATAGTGGGGATGAATACCCACAAGTATTCTAAACTCTTCTGAAGTTCGCCCTATTAGGAGCCAAGCCTTGTTAGAATCTTATATAATAATGTCCTGTTAAGAACAGATCCGGTTAAGGACCACTCGATTAAGGGATTGACTACAATACCCTATTAAAGGTAACCTCGGAGGAGGATTTCAAATCCAAGCTAATGGATCACCTGGTTAGAGGATTTCAACAAGAATCCCATTAAATCTTACCCAGTTAGGGGATTTAATTGTTGTAATTGTTAGTGAACAATAGGTTCTTTGCTGATTTGGTAATAACACTTCCTTGCTTAATCGGATCCTTTTCTGCTCCTATTTGCCTTCACAACATTCTGCAAACACATCTTCTGGTTCGACAACAATCATACTTAACCGAATTTGCCTACACAATATTGAATAAAATCATCAACCTTATAAGAAAATACAATAGGTCGGTAACACAACACAAAACCTATAAATCTCATAGACAACTTCAACCGCTCCTGGATCACCGCACATTGGATCTTGTAGCTCATCACGCGTTTGTCACTTCATGCTATACAATTGATCATTCCCAAGATAAACGGTTATCTTCATGCACCAAATCCACTTTGAAACTCATCACGTGCAACATGCATATGTGGCATCTTCATCTCCATTCACCATTCGGTCATAGATCATTACAACTAATTCACCAAGCTCCATCGGTTAGGGTTCTGCTTATCAACTAGTTAGGGTTACCGGTTGATCTCTGCTTCAATAATAATATCAGTTTCCTTCATTTCTTTACTACCGATTGCTGTCCTGCATTATTACAGGTTGTAATACATCTTCATTACCGGTTGTTATTGACATCAATGACAACACTATACTGTTGGCATATGCACACTCCAATGAGACATTGTAGGTGATTGAAGGTTTTGTCATTGATGACAACCTTACAATCCTATGACACCGGCAAGACATTCCACCGATACTAGCAAGATTAGACTCTACATCGGCACTCAGATCACCGACACCAACAGTGAAAGGTAGCATACCGGCACAGAGGCCGACAAGATTTTTGTTGTAATATATTTTGTTTATTATTTGTAAAATCATTGTAAGCCGACTTGGCAAGTTGTAAAATGACTCTTATATAAGAGAGATCATTGTAGAACATTTGTAAGTAAGGAAGAGGAATGTAATTAGGCGAAATAAGGTAGACCTATTATGCAAATTATAGGTTAAGAGTTTATGTTAGAAGCAGAGCAGAAACCGGTACTGGATCTAACATTATAGATGCTATTTTGAAGCAGTACAAGACATTAGATTTATATAATCCATTTTTTAAGTCAGTGAGACTTCCTATTTTGTATTTGAGCAGTGAGCTCTAGGCAGTTGGCCTTCTTGCATGTGCAGGCCCCTCTTGTAGCAGTAATATTCTCTTATTGGCTAGTAAGTGAATATTGTGGGTCACAAATCCCACCGAGGTTTTTCCCACATCGGGTTTCCTCGTTAAATCCTTGTGTTATAGTGTGTTTTTCATGTGGTTGTTTTTATCTCTCTTTATTGCATTACTTTCTTCTTACCGATACACAGTATTAATATGCTCTACATGTTTCAAGTTAAGAAAATCTATTAACTGGTTAGATACTGATTCACCCCCCCTCTCAGTATTTGTGGGAATCCTAACAATTGGTATCAGAGCTTGGTCCTCTATTTTCAGAAGCCTAACAACTTGAGGAAGATCTTGACACCGGTAGAGATGGAAAATTTGATGAAGCAACTTGAAGGAGCTCTCTCAGACTATGATGCAGAAAAATTGAAAAATATCAAACTTGAAGATGATCTAAAGGCTGCTCAGGATATTATTCAAGCACTTCAAGAAAATCTTACTGTAGACACCTAAAATTGTCATGTCTAATTAAATAAATATTTTATTTATTTAATTATTTTAGCCTAATTCTTCTATTAATTAAATAAATCCTTATTTATTTAATTAATTCATTTATCCTCTTCTAGCCTTATTTCTCATTTAGATAAATACATTTATTTATTTAAATTTTCCTTTTTCTAAATTAAATAAATATCTTATTTATTTAATTATCCCACTTCTTCTATTAATTAAATAAATCTTTATTTATTTAATTAATTCATTAACCTTTTCTACCCATGACACATGCCATTCATCTCTTAATTCATATACTACCTACCCCTTTCATTATTTTATTATTTCTTTTACCTACCCTCTAATCATAGCCGACCTCCTTTTACACCTCTCAATCTTATCCCTCCATTTCATATAGTGTCTTCTATATAAGGAGATGCTTCCTTCATTATCAAACCCCTCGTTGACTACTTGACTACACTACGCTTTTGAACATAGGCGATCCTACTTGCAACCACATTCCGTTCTTTGTTGAGCTCTTGTGCACATAAAATCTGAGAGCAAATATATCAAGCAAGATCAATGGAGATAGGAAGAATGGAGATCCAAACCCTATTGGACATGTGATGGTATAATCTTTGTGATTTCATTTGATTTGCATTGTCTTAGGTAATCTTCATATGTTATGGTGGATCTTGGTTGTTGTTAGGCTAGGGTTTTGTGGTTGAATTCATTTAGCCTTTCAATATCATTATTATTGTTATTCATTTTCACCATAAACACTTACTATTTCAAGAAACAAGAGAAGATAACTTTGTGAAAAGATGCAAAATGAGAATGATGAAAAAGAAACTCTTAATGATATGATAAACAAGCTGAAACAAGAGAACATGACAACAAAGAATGAGATGCAGGATATGACTATGAGATTTTGTAAAGAAATTGAAGATAGAAAGAAGAATGAAGAAGATTTGACTAGAAGACTAAGTGATGCTGCAAATGAAAACACAAGACTCGGTTATGAAAATGATTTATTGAAGACAGATCAAATGCACACTCAGAATGACTCCAATGAACTGATGAGGCAGAAAGAAGTCTTAGAAAGAGAACTAGATACTGCAAATCAACATAAAGAGAAATTCAAGAAAAGCTCATAAGAACTTGGTAACTTGCTGAAGAATCAAAAACATAAAGGTGACACTTGTGGAATTGGCTTTGAAGTTGGTGAAAGCTTCGGTACTGCAAACACACAGGATCATAGTAAACTGGTAAGACAACCTACTACTTATAAATTTAATGGAAAATGCTTTAACTGTAACAAGTATGGTCATAGAGAAAATCAATGTAGATCTAGAAATTATCAGAATATCAACACCCCCACCGGTCAATGTTCAAAATGCAACAAAGTTGGTCATAACTTTGAGAATTGCAGAATGAATGTAAAATGTTATGTTTGTGGAAGATTTGGACACTTATCTAATCAATGCAGAACACAAACCGACATAGGTTATGGGAAAGCTATTCAGAAGAATAATGTGACTTGCTATGCATGTAACAAAATTGGGCATATTGCTAAATTTTGTAGAAGTAAAGGATCACCGACAGACAACAAAGGTCCTAGTTTGAAAGGAAAAGAAAAGGTTGAAGAAGTTAAGCAAGAAATTTCAAAACAATAGATCAGGAAATCAGAATTGAATGTGGATAGGAATACTACTCCACCGGTAGAACCAAGCAACACTCCACCGACAGAACAGAGTAGCACTCCATTGGCAGGAGTCTCTTCATCAAATTGAAGAAATTTCCTTGAGGGTTTGGCAATCAATGAGACATATGCTATTATTCCCTTGGTTGATGGTGAGAAGTTGAAATTACTTCTATACCGGCAGACAAAGTTAAGTGATTACTTAACTGGCAAGCATTAAATGTGGTAGCTGGCAAACTGACATTATAAATTAATGTTTTTGGCTCCATTTCACTTCACCGAGCATTCAAACATTTGAAGAGCATGAAATCTTCAGAGCTAAGGCATTTTGAGCAAAGAGGCAAGACACTTCAGCAATCAATCCTTCCTAAAGCAGAAAAAGGTATTTATAATCATGGCATCCTCCTCTGCACCTGAATTCATAGCAAACCCTACTGTAGTCAAGGTAATCAAATTCCCTAGGCCCGTATTTCAGTTAGTTCTCGAGATAGCTAAAAAGGATGACAATGTAGGTGCTTTTTCCCAAATTCCCAAAGGATTTGTTTATGTAGAAGACCCTAGAATCTATATCCATTGCCATATAGAAGAATTAGGAGATGAAGAAATTAAGAACATGTACAAATTTGTTATCTGTGATGATTCTGGTAAAGTAAAACCTGAACACCAAATTATTGAAACCTTAGGATTCACAGAAATTCTCAGCATTCCGGATTTCCCCAAGGAAGTTATTAGGATAGTATTAAGTAGAGTACTTGGTGCATTCTTTTGGTTAGATTCAATCCATAAAATTACCAAGGAAGCGGTGAAAGCTGTAACAGGGTTACCCTCCACCGGTAGCAGACCAGACAAAACAAAGAAGGTCTCAAATGACCTGGTAATGAACCTAACTGGTGCAACATCCGACAAAAGGTCTCTAAGGGTTAATGATGCATCTGACATAAATGTGAGATTTGTTAGCATGATTTTAGGATACAAAGCAACACATGCAAACAGACTTAACTTAGTTTCTAGTTTATGCATAAAAAGTGCACATGATATGGTAAAAGAAAATGTGAAAATTGATGTATGTGAATGGCTAAAGGATGAATTGATTGACAATTTAGGGAAGATCAAGAAGGATAAGAAAGGAACTTTTAGATTTGGTAATTTACTTGTATGCTTAATGCTACATATAACCAAACAGGTGCCCGGTATAGGCAACAAGAATCTTGGATTTGACATACCGGTAGGAAAATAATTATCAAACTTATTTAACAACATGGGTGAAAACAAGGAAAATAATATCAATGAGTATTTTCAAGCACTAAAGGCCAGAATGAACAAAGGAATCAGACTATCATAGGAAATTGTTAACAAATACAAGGGTGATATATGTTTTGTGATTAAAAAGGATGAGATCTGGATGGAAGCATTTATCCCAAGAACAATTTGGGTTACTGAAATGGACTATGAGACTGATGACCACATCTTTGAAACATATGCAAAAGCTCTTCTGGAAGCACCAAATGAACCTAAGGAAGAAGTATTTGGTAGTGCTGAAACCATTGAAAGCCAAATTCAATCTAAGAAGAGAGTAAAGAAAGTAGAAGCAACTGTGAGAAGAGGTTCAAGGCAGGCTAAGGCTATAAAAGAAGATGTACTAAAACAAACCGGTATCACTGAAGATGAGTTACAGGAACAACAACCAGAAACTCACCTGTCACCGGTAGCAACTTCTTCAGAGAGTGACAAGCCAGTTGAATTTAAAAGAGTTGTAAGGAAAAGACAACCTTCACCAGTATCCACACCCTCGCCTAGAAGAACTAGACAAAAATGACAGGCAGTGAGGTCTCTGGTAAAGAAGACAACCCCAAAGAAAAAGCTAACACCTAAGAAGAAAATGACTCAACATAATATTTCTCCAATTGACAAACTGTTGGATGAAATCACAGAAGAAGGAAATCTCAAGAACATAGAAAAATTATATGATACACTATCAATAGATGAGAAAGAGCAAGTTGAAAACAGTGTCATTTTACACTTGGATATCTATAAGAAGTTTTTGATGCAAGTTGTAGATGAACTACCAGATGAATTATTCAAGAGACTGGAAGCAAGAAGACAATCTGTGGTAGAACTTGACAAGAAAATCAGAATTGAAAAATTACTTGCTGTCTACCCAGTCAACTCTCCAAAAGAAATAGATGATCTGATTGCAAAGGCCAACCGGTCAGTATTCTCTACTGCACACTGACATATTGTACTAATGGTAGGAAGAGTAAATGAGGTAACAAAAGAAACAAAAAATGGATGGGATATATTCCTTGTGGAGAAAGAAAAGCAGGAAGAATATAGGAACCCCAAGCCTATCAAATTCTATCAGAAAGAAAAAGATAAGGGTAAAGGAAAAGTTGGTGGACCTCCTAGTATTAAAATAAAAGATAACTTATCCCCACCGCCTCTGATTACTCCACTGGTAACAACAACAGAAGACCAACCGACAGATGAAAGTATGGATGTATCACAAGAGGATACTAATCCTAATCCTGAGGTACTATACATAGTGGATGTTGACACTCAAAAGGTCAACATTGTGATAGACAAGGACACAATTGGTAAGACTAACATGGCTAGTGAGCCACTGATAGATGACAACACTGATAACACTGAAGGTAAACTGGCAGATAGGAAGACAGAGACACAAACAAAAAAACAAGCAGAGCAACAGACTCCGAAACAGGAACAGGTTCATGTGGAAATAGTGCCACCGGTAACAGGAGAGAAACAAAAACCCTTGCTTAAGGAAATGGAAACACAGATTGACCTACCAGAGGTCACTACAAGCATGGTTACTTCCTCCACCGGCGGAATTCAGAATGTTGGTTCCTCCTCTGCAGGCTATAAATCAACCAATTTAACTGAAGTTCTTTTATATTCTTTGAAGAAAACAACTGATTGTAGTTAACAAGCTTATAAAGCTATAGATGACACAATCCCAATTTTGAGGATGATAGCTCCTAAATGCAACATAGATAATAAGGATTCTTTAAGTCAACTTGACACTTTGTCGAACTACATTACTGACAACATAGTGACAATTGAACAAATAAAGGAACATGCATTCAAAGACAAGTTGGAAATTGAAAAACATAAATTCTTTGACAATCAAATAAAGAAGTGTACTAGGGAATTTGACACACTTCTACCAGAACTATGTAACATATTGAAGGAATTCAAAACTCTGTACAGAGATACTTGTAAGACAAAATTTTTGATAGTGGACATAGATAAGAAAATGAGCAAGGCACAAGAAGAAATTAATAAACTTGCTGACAATTTTATTAATTCACCTGATACATTATCGGTTTTTGAGAAAAAGGTAACTAGTTTTGAGGCAAAACTACTGAAGCTAGAGAGAGAAAAGGAGAGGATAATAAACAAGGCTAAAAATCTAAGACTAAGATTAAGTCCAAGACTAGACTATCTAGCATCCTTGAGAAAGGTAATATTTGAGGCATTAGTACAAGGACAGAAAACACTAGCAGAGCATTGCAACACCTCACCGGTACAGTTCAAAGAATAGAGGCAGCAATAAAAGACAGTAAGAAGTTTATGGAAAGCATAAATTTGGTTTTGGCGGATCTTTTTCAAATTGTAACCACCCAGTTACAAGGTTGAGACAAAAAAACTACAACTCTATTGACACCTTGACAATCTTTGTCATTGATACCAAAGGGGGAGTAGTAGTATGAGAAAATAATCTTCAAAAGACTTATCTACTTAGGGGGAGCTCATATATTTTTGGTACACATTTTTGGATTACAAGTTTTGAATACACTTTTGAAATTTTCTCATTAGTGTTGCCATCAATGCCAAAGGGGGAGATTGTTGGCATATGCACACTCCAATGAGTCATTGTAGGTGATTGAAGGTTTTGTCATTGATGGCAACCTTACAATCCTATGACACTGGAAAGACATTCCACCAACACTAGCAAGATCAGACTCTACACCGACACTCAGATCACTGGCACCGGCAGTGAAAGGTAGCATACTAGCACAGAGGCCGATAGGATTTTTGTTTTAATATATTTTGTTTATTATTTGTAAAATCATTGTAAGTCGACTTGGCAAGTTGTAAAATGACTCTTATATAAGAGAGATCATTGTAGAACATTTGTAAGTAAGGAAGAGGAATGTAATTAGGAAAAATAAGGCAGACCTATTATGCGAATTATAGGTTAAGGGTTTATGTTAGAAGCATAGCAGAAACCGGTACTGGATCTGGCATTATAGATGCTATTTTGAAGTAGTACAAGACATTGGATTTATATAATCCATTTTGTAAGTCAGTGAGACTTCCTATTTTGTATTTGAGCAGTGAGCTCTAGGCAGTTGGCCTTCTTGCATGTGCAGGCCCCTCTTGTAGCAGTAATATTCTCTTATTGGCCAGTAAGTGAATATTGTGGGTCACAAATCCCACAGAGGTTTTTCCCACACCGGGTTTCCTCATTAAATCCTTGTGTTATGGTGTGTTTTTCATGTGGTTGTTTTTATCTATGTTTATTGCATTACTTTTTGCTTACCGGTACAGAGTATTAATATGCTCTACATGTTTCAAGTTAAGAAAATCTATTAACCGGTTAGATACTGATTCACCCCCCCTCTCAATATCTGTGGGAATCCTAACATATACTTCATCAATTCAATCTTCATGCAATGCCAACAATGTTAGCATGTGTAGTTCATTGGAATCATTTGTAAGGGATGCACTATAATGTTTTTGGGTCCTCTTTATCTCTTAGAGTGGAATATAGTGGTTGATATTAGTCTAGATAGCCAGATTATGTAATATTGTTCATTCTATTTGTTACTGATATAGTTAAGGGTTTTAATGATTAATCTTGTATATAAAGGAGTGCAGATGTATCAGTGATTGTATGAAAGGAGTGTGAATTGACAGACAAAAAATATTAGTGGTTTATAAGTAGATTTGATATTGATGTTGTGTGAAAGTTAGTTGTGAAGAGCTTTGATGATAAAATCTTCTGTATGACAATGTTTTGAGATAGAGTTTAAAGTTAGATGTGGTTGCCATGATATCAGTCACTTGACACAATGGCTGAAGGATAATTTTATGATTACAAGATCTTGTTTCTTTCAATTTAGCTATTTCTTTCTCTGTCGAAAGATAATGAGTCTCTTGGAAACTTTATGTATCTTGCCCTAAGATAGTGTGTTTCAACTTTTCAAGTCATTTGTATCTTGTCCTAAGGTTGTGTGCCTTATTTTTGCAAGTCCTCTCAAGAGAGAGTTCAAGTGGCAATATTTGTAATAAATTATATTCATATTGTGAGTGATTCTCACCGTGGTTTTTCCTTGCTTGGGTTTTTGCACATAATTTTGGTGTTCATGTGTTTGTTTTGTTTTATGCTTTCATGATTTATTACTACTGTGATTACATGGTTGTGGTTTAAAGTTTGAAGATAAGAAATTAATTACTTTTGAGGTTTGGACAAACTCACCCCTCCTCTCAGTCTTGCAGTGTGTTCAACAATTGGTATTAGAACAAGGTTCCTATTAAGAAGCTTAATTGCTTGAGGGAGGTTTGGGATGGCACAAGGCTAAATCTTCAAGGCTCAAAAGTTTTATGGCACAAATTATGCTTATTGGAGAGAAAGGATGGAGTATTATTTGGCAACTATGGCAGCTGAAATTTGGGAGAGCATTAAGAAGGGTTATACTACTTTGCAAAATGGTCCTACTACTCTAGATAAAATTAAATAATATGAGATTAATGCAAAGGCTATAGTTGCAATTGTCACTTTCTTGAATGATGTAGTATTTAGCAAAGTCACAGGGGCAAAGTCAGCTAAATAAATCTAGGAGAATTTGAAGAGTGTATTTGAAGGTGATGAATAGACAAAGCAAGCCAAGATTACAAATCTAAAGCACATTTTTAAGAGTGTGAGAATGTCTGATGATAAAAATATTGAAGGCTATATAAATTGAGTGATTGAAATTGTAAACTCTTAAAGATGTTGGTGGAATGGTAGAAGAAAGTAAATGTGTAAGGAAGATAATGGCAACATTGCGCATAAGCTAGTGGAAAGCCATGACATGAATAAGTACACTATGGATCAGCTCATTGGTTTGCTCGCTCCCTTTGAGATTGTTGAATTGGATGACATCAAAAAGGAAAGAAAGGAAGTTGTTTTCAAAGCCACAAATAAACCTAAAGATGAACCAAAAGAAAATGTAGAATTGTATGAGATTGAAGCAAATTTTGTGAGAAGATTGAAGAGAGGAACTGGGAAGTACAAAGGTAAGTTAACCCTAAAATATTTTAATTATGGAAGAATTGATCATTATGCTTCTAGATGTATGTATAAAGAGGATTATGGTGGAAGACCTAATGGTGATAAAAAATAAAAAGAGAACTACATAGGGAATAACAAAGATATCAAAAGAGATGACAGAGATAGGCAAAAGAAGAGTTTGTGTCCAATAAAGGCCTACTTATTTAAAGAAGAACATGACAATGACTCAAATGAAGAATCTTTGTTCCTGAATATATAAGAAAAGAATGATGGATGATCCAGAAGTTCAAAAGATGAAAAATATAGAAGTATGAAGACTAACCTACATGCGAAAGTGAAACTAAATGCATGGATCATCGACTTTGGATGTTCGAACCATATGATCAATGATGGTAAGCATACAACTGATCATATTTATTATGTTAAAGGTCCGAGACATAATCTATTAAGTGTGAGTTAGATGTGTAGAAAAGGTTATATGGTTATATTTCAGTGGTCTGGATGTGAAATTAGAAAAAGGAAGCTCCAGAAGATTGGTTGCAAATGGTACAAGGGCTAATGACAATGTTTACTATGTGAAGAACAATAATGGAAGCAATTGTTTACTAGCACAAGTTTGTAATCTGACTGAGGATGTACCTATGACTGAGGCTATCCCTAGTACTATAATATAGATGAATGTCTTGGAAGATAAAAGTTGGGCTAATATAGTTGAAGAAGAATTGAATTTGACAGAGTAAAGGTGAATAGTGGAACCAATATCTAACTCGGTAGACAAGAATCTAGAAGATGACAAGTCAAAGTTCATGAACACGTTGAATAAAGCTAGTAGTGAAAATTTCATATATGAAGTAAGGAACAAACCAAAATGGTTTCCCTTAGATATGGAACAAGAAAGTGTTTAGGAAGTCTCCTTCTCCTCCTACTCAAATCAAGTACTCATCAAATTTCAATGGTAATTATTTTTCATGCAATAAGTTTGGACATAGAGCTAGTGAATGCAAAAATCATATTAGATCTCAACTATTTAATGGTTAGTGTTACAATTGTAACAAGGTGGGTCACAAGGATAATGAGTGCAAAAATAGGACAACATGGAATTTAAATGGCGAGAATATTCAATCTTTCAATGGATTCTATTATACTTAAAACAATTTTAGTCATAAGGCTGTTGAGTGCAAAAGTGTTATCAAAATGAGTGGAAGTATCAGAAGAGAGAAATATTAAAACAAATGGAAATGGTTCACAACAAGGTCCATTCTATTACAAGCCTAACAAATTTGGACATATTGTTGAATTCTATAGGGAAAGAAATGGGAATAATGATCTGGTAAAGAAGATTGATGCCAATATCGAAAGGAGAAGATATGAAAGCTGTGGGTGAATAAATTAGAAGAAGAGGTGGAAGCAAAAAGAGAGGATGGTTCTGCACCCTCTAGTGGTTCTAATTCTTCTAGTAACTAGATGATACACATTGTTTGAGGGGGAGAGCGAAATGAAAATATTACGACCCTCCTTGTGGATTGATGCTAAAGATGTTTTTAGCATAGCAGAGACTCTAGTGTCTACCTCATCATCAATGAGGATCAAGAAGTCTACAGAGGATTGATCATGCATATAGATGGAGAAGTTGTTGAAAGTACAAAAATATTAGGCTCTCAGAAGCCGTTGTGTTGGAGAAGGCCCAAAATCTAATTTTGGTAATGCAAATATGACAAAGGAAGAAATTACTAAAGATAATGTTGCTAGAATAATTGTAGAAGATTCAAGAAGAAACAAGAAATATGAGATGACAAAAATAAAAATGTCAGAAATAGTATAAGTAGTGGTGCATTTGTCTAGGGGGAGTTATTTTGGGCTTTGTTTGTGCTTCTTGGATTGATGTTGTTGTTGCCCTTAGGGGAGTAGATAAGAATAAGGCTTTATGAAAATTGTTACATCCCTATTAGAGGGATTATTGCAGTATCTTGTGATATTTTGGGTCATAGTTTTATGTGTTGTACTCATTGGGAGAAAGAGCTTCAATTGAAGGTAGGGCTATTCAAATTTGTGTTCATTGTCCTTGATGCCAAAGGGGAAGAAAAATCAGTATAGTGCCCTTTGCCCTTGATGTCAAAAAGGGAGAGATCTACATGTTGAGTTCAATTATCTTTGCTATTGGTGGTACACATGTATTTCCATCCATGACAAAGGGGGAGAGTTTTAGAAACCTGAGTTGTTGTGTTGTGTTATCATTGATGCTGAAGTAAGGATGGTGTAGTGAAAGTTTTAATATGCAGGAAAGAGTACTTATGTGTTTTGGTATTTTTACTCGTGTTGTCATTGATGTTGAAGTTACGATGGTGTAGTGGAAGTTTCAATATGCAGGAAAGAGTATTTATGTGTTCTGATATTGTTAAACTGTCTTGTGGAGATGTTGAAGTATTTTAAGAAGAATGGTATAGTAGAAGTTTCAATGTGCAGGAAACATATTTATATAGGAAAGAGTTTTTAATGTCCCAGTGGGAGAATGCCTTGCATTCCTCTGGTATGTGAAGATTATGTGCTATGGTTTTGAATATATTTATTCTGTGCATATTGCACTATCAAATTTGTAGGTCCTCTATTGCTCTATTGGTAGAGTTGGTTGTTGTTGTTTCTAACAGTAAGGCTATTTGTCAAAACAAGTCTGGAGAATTCCTGATAGCTTAGATTAGATATGTGGATTCAAGTGTTACAATTTGGAGGACATGTTCATGTGTTTTGTGCAGTGTTCTAGTTTAGTTTCTATATGTTGATTTGATTAGGAGGTGGAGTTATGATGTTTTGAGTTTTGTGTTGTTAGCTAGTCTAGTTTCCGGTTGACTATGGCGGTGCATCCTACTTCGATCATATTCTTTTGGTCTAAGTTTTCTTTGGAGGATGAGTCTAGTTACTATTTTGGGTCTCACCATGGTGTGTGTAGATTTGCATTGTGTAATTTATATTAGAGATTTATTTTTGGCTTGAAAAAATTAACATGCTTTAATGCTTATCTACATGTTTCATTTGATGCCAACTTTAGAAGATGTGTTAGCATGTGAAATTCATTGGAATCATTTGAAAGGGATGTGCTATGATGTTTTTGTGTCCTCTTTATCTCTTTGAGTGGACTACAATGGTTGTTATTGGTCCATGTGGCCAAATTTATGTAATATTGTTCATTCTATCTGTGGTTGACCTAGTTAAGGGTTTTAATGATTAAGATTATATATAAAGAAGTGAAGATGTATGTGTGATGGTATGGAAGGAGTGTGAATTTTCAAGCAACAAATATTGGTCATTTACAAGCAAATTTGATATTGAAGTTGTGTGAAAGTCAGTTGTGAAGAGATTAGATGATAATATCTTTTGTATGATAGAGTTTGAAATAAAATGTGGTTTCTATGATCTTGGTCACTTGACACAGTGGTTCAAGGATAATTTAATTATTAGAAGATCTTGTTTCTTTCAATTCAATTATTCCTTTCTCTATCGGAAGACAATGATTCTCTTGGAAACTTTTCATATCTTGCCTTGAGATAGTGTGGTTTAGCTCTGCAAGTCATTTGTATCTTGCCTTAAGGTTGTAATAATATTGTAATAAATTATATTCATATTGTGAGTCTAATTCTCACTATGGTTTTTCCCTTCTTGGGTTTTTCATGCAAATTTGGTGTTCATTTGTTTGTTGTGCTTTATGCTTTCATGATTTATTATTTCTATGATTATATGGTTATGGTTTAAAGTTTCAAGATAAAAAATTAAGTAGTTTTGAGGTCCAGACTAAATAATCCCCCCTCTCAGTCCTGTGGCATGTTCAACAAATACTTTAGAGGATCTTGAGTGTATAAGAGGTTTTGCATTTTTTGGTGGATAAAGGCCTATCTTCATGTTACTACTCCTCACATTGAGACAACATCCCAACATTCATAATATTTTGTTGTTTATGATCAGATTGACACTGGCTCATTCATAGCCCCTGTTGATTTAATTTAACAAGTTGATTTTTCTCTTTTGGTTTCAACTTTGTGGGATGACTTCTTGCTAGATATTGCAGGGTTATTTGTTGAGTCACACATTACAAATATTAGAGATATACTCAAGAATGTTCAATTCCTCTTTGATGGTAGTTTGAGAATTCTTCTGATCCCATCTTTAGTGACCTCAAAGTTTTTTCATCAAGTATCTTCATAGTTATTTGGATTTGCTTCATTTGATTTAGCATATCATGATTTAGACATGTGGATAGTTGAGCAGTCTTCCGTGGTAGACATCTAGAGACTATTCCTTCCATATCCTTTCATGGGGTTTCTTCTACCTTGTCCATTTGATTTGTTTCTTGCTAAAGAGAGACATGTGGTTCAATACTCTTGGATCATCTTCAATATTCATCCTCGAGCCTTCATCTTCGATACTGGAGATTCTCTCTTAAGGGGGGGGTATACATCATCTCTTCTTTTCTCTCTTATGGGGAATCTTGATTATACTTATGTGACTAATTCAATACTCAAGGGGACATCTTGATTCCTTCATGCTTGTCACATGTACTTTTTTTTTCTCTCTTTTAGGGAGGAGTTTTCTCACATTGGATTTTTCTCCTTCTTCTAGTTGTGATAGTTTCATTGCTTTGCATTGGTTTGTACATGATTACCTAATTGGGCCTAGTAGCTAGGACTCATTCATGCATGCATTTTGCATTCATAATTATCTTTTTAGCTACTCCCTAAGTTAATCTTAAGGGGTTGTGTTGGAGTAATTAGAACAATTATCTAATTATTAATTAATTAAGTCCTTTAATTACTTTTTTTTTAAAGCTAAACTTAGGTGCTTTTTGTTATCTAGAGTTTTATTTTATAGCTTTAGTTCAAGTTGTAATTGAGCTTTATTTATCTCCACACAATTTTTCTTTAGTTCTCCTAAATTTAGTTTAGAGCATCCTTGTGCTCTCTATATAAGCACATTATTATGCATTGTAACTTCATCTTGTAATTTATTCTTTTGAGGAAAAATGGCATATTTTTCTTTCTACTCTCATTTGTGGATGGTGTTCTTGTTTGCCGTTTGATCTTGCAGGCTTGTATTGTAAAATTCAATATTTGGTTTGACTCTAAAATAATAAAAGGGTTCAAAGCATCTCTCAAGTTCTCCATGTACATGTTGTTATTACCACTTACGCATTTCTTACACATTCTATAAATACCCAATCAGGTATGTTAATCATATTCCACCTTGTAACCCCTACTTAATGACTTCTTACAACATCATAATACCTATGCACATAATGGAG
Organism: Cryptomeria japonica; assembly: GCF_030272615.1. Classification (NCBI taxonomy): domain Eukaryota; kingdom Viridiplantae; phylum Streptophyta; class Pinopsida; order Cupressales; family Cupressaceae; genus Cryptomeria; species Cryptomeria japonica. Next base: position 847,520,800 of record NC_081407.1, read on the forward strand.
AGCACTAACTATGGAATCTCAATATTTTATTGAAGTTGGATGCCCTTTAAAGTAGAATATAATATTAAATGATTAGACTAGATCTAGGACTTGTAAGGTGTATAGTGTTGTAAATTGTACTCCTTTAATTAGTGAGTCCAATTTCATACTCTCTTAGCACTCATTTTAGTTTTCCCATTCCTCTTAGCATTTTGGGACCTTTTCTTTCCTTGAATTGATTAATTCAAGGATATGAGTCCTATCCTATTTTAGAAATTCAACACATTCTTTTGGGCCCTTACTAGAAGCATGCCCTTCGTCCTATATAATTTCAAGCTTATACGGGTCGTATCCTATTTTGAAGTTCAAACACTTTTCCCCCCACTTAAATCTCATCAATCATAATATATAAATTACAGAGCTAATATGAGGGCCTTATTATCTTGTTTCTCTTAAAATTTGGGCTTATTTTGTTGGGATACTTCAGACAAGTTTGAAGTGTTTGATGCTTTTTGGTTGAACTTTTGGGAGAGTAATGTGTTAGCAATGGCATTTGCATATCCATCCTCAAAGTTGAGATATGACCATTGTAAGTCAACCTAAAAGTGAAATTACCTTGAGAACCCTATATAAGACATCACTCCTAATTCATTTCATCATTCTCATTCTTATTATTTAAGAGATATTCATTCCAATTCAAGAGCATGAATGAGTAACAAGCTACAACAAGGCATCTTCAATTATGTTTTCATGATGAATTTTGTGATGATTTACCATGTTATTGCATCAACACTTGGAGCACCTATCCTAAGACCATTGCATCATCATCAATATTATTAAGCTTGAGGTAATATTATTTTAATTCAGTAGATTACTTTAGATTTAAATTTCTTTCCTAATCATCATTTCTATAGGGTTAATTCCAACCCAAGATTTGACTTAGGCAAGGCCCTATACATCCCAACGCCATTTTCATCTCCTTTTGTGCATGCTCATGTTTAAAAATAGGTTTCAGGATCAAATTGAAGATACAAGAGAACAATGTAGATAAAGACAAAGGTAAATAGAGAAAGCTCATTAGAAAAGGCATGGACTAGGGCACCTAGTGCCATATTCCACTTGGAATAGGGTGCCTAGCACCATAGTCTAGGTTTTTTGACCCAAAAATTGACCATAAGGCAGATTGGAAGCTCCTAAGATTAGTTTTACCCTTGTTCTATAGCTAGAAACCTAATAGGATTAGGGTGCCTAGCCACAATGCCTACCTTGTTTTAGCTTAAATTTTTGTCACAAGTTCCTCTCTACATCCCCTTTCTATTTCTATACATGTTAGTTGATTTATAGATGAATATTTGTTTATTTATATTGATTATTACTAATTTTGCATCATTAGACCTAATTCTTGCATCTATATCATGTAATCAATCAAATAAGTTGATAAGAATAACTAATCATTGTGCCTAGATCTCCCAAGGACATTTTGGTGTAAGAAGAGGTTATTAATACTTATATCAATAATATCCCTTTTAGGGATGTAGATTTGAAGAATAATGTTGATTCTTCTAAAATGTATCTCCATCACAAGGATAATTTAGTGCAAGAGAATGATATCATTGCTAATTTTTTCCTAGCGATACCTTATCCTCTATCCACTTCAATATCCTCACTTCTAGAGATAAATCATTGATGAATTATGCTTGTCCTTAGATCTCAATAGTTATCCTACTTATAAGGATACTTTGGTGCAAGAGGATGATACCTATAGTAATGTTTCCAATGCTGTCTCTCTTAAAGATGAACCTTTAGTGAACAAACAATACAATTCATGTTCCAAATCACACAAATGAACATTAGAAGCCTAGGCAAAAAATACCTCTTGGATACATCTTAAACTTGTGTAAACAAATGACTCAAAGAAATAGGATGAAATAACAAATGTCACAACAACCTAGTTTTGAGATAGTGGCTCACACATATAACTATCCAGACAATTCTCTTCTTACTTCTTTGCCCCCTCAACTTATGCAACATGTTGGTAGGGAGCCTAATATTGTTGAATAAATTCATGCTACTTTATCTAAGGTATCCCTTTGGTATTTTATTCAAAATTCATCTTCATACCATGGATTTATCCAAGAAGACTTACAAAAGGTAGTTTCCCCCACTTCTGCTAGACTAAATGATATTATGTTCTCACCAGATGAATTGTCTTCTTTATTGTTCAAAAATAAAAATGATCCCCTCATGATCACACCTCGAGTTCACAAACATAAGATAAGATGTATCTTAATTAACAATGGTTCGGACCAATTAATGTTTGTAGCATTGACTTACTAGATAAGATCGATAGGGATTATTCCATCATTCAAAATGATTCTCTCTATGTTCATATCTTTGATAATATTGGTTGAAAGTTACTTGGTACAACCATATTACCTATTATAGTAGGACCCATGAATTTACCCATACCTATCCATGTCATGCCTGATACTCTCAATTATTACCTTCTTCTAGGTGGACCATGGATTCATGCTATGAAAGTAGTCTCTTCTACCCTTCACTACATAATCAAATTCATGAATAAAAATGAACTCCATACAATCAAGGTTGACCATAATTCTTATGGTGTTTAAGATTAAGTCCAAGTATGAAGCCTCAAAGGGGCCTTGTATTTAATTTATCCAAGCTTCTTCTCTCTTGTGTGGAAGATATGGAAGTTGCTTTAAGTGGTGGCCCCTGGATGTTTGGTAAATCTTCTTTATCTATGAGAAAATGGTCTCCTAACATGGAACTCAATGACTCTTTCTTTGAAACTGCTCCAGTTTGGGTAAGGCTGCTAGGGCTGCCATTGGAATACTAGGTGGAGGATGTTTTCTCAGGAATCGCCAACTCCTTTGGGGAGCTTGTTGCAATAGATCCAATAAAAATAGCTCGCAAGAGATTGGTTTATGCGCGTATCTGTGTCAACATTTCACAGAATATGGACCTTCCTAGCACTATTGATATAAGCTCCAAACTTGGATTATGGGAACAGTCAATAGAGTTCGAATCACTCCCCTTTGTGTGCTTTTCTTGCAAAAAAGCTGGTCACTGGGCTAAGGCTTGTCCTAGCAACCCTAAAAAACCTGTGATTACAAATATCCACAAATAGGTTTGGAAAGAAAAGAATAATAACAAAGAAGGCAACAAGTTAGAAGGAAAAAGTGGAAGCTTTGTCAATTTATCAGAACCATTAGAAGGAGATAGAATTGACCTTCCTAAGAATCCCGCTATGAAGGAGAATAACAAGAATGAAATCAGGGAGTTTGAGATCAAAACAATCAATACCTTTGAGGCTCTATAGACACAGGAGAAGGAGAATGAAATCAATGAAGAGATACTTGAAGATGGTGAGATTGAGAATATCACTGACTCTCATCATGAGGTCTTTCAAGATTCTATATCAAAAAAAGATGAACAGTGCCTAGATGAATTTGAAGAACATGAAATTAAACTTGGAAGGAACAACAAGTTTGGATCGCCTCAGGTAAATTCAAATGCGTTATTTCAGAATATTGGAATTGATACGCCTACATCATCCCAGAAAAGAGGAGAACTATGGAGTAATATGCAAGATGATCCTAAAGCGGAACAAGAAGAAAACATAACAGGAAATGGAAAGAAAATAAAAACTAAGAAGGTAGGAGGCCTTAATGGGGTGAAAACCAGAACCAGGTCTAAGGCTGATTTTGGTGCTTCAAGATCCCCACCAGGACGTAAAACTATGAAATGGCATAGGGACTAGGAGAGCAAGCAAAACATAGCTGATGGAAGGCAACGAACTATAAAGGAATCCTGCCCTCAGGCTTCCAAATGAAGGTAATATCTTGGAACATCAGAGGCCTAAATGGTCTCAACAAATAGGATATATTATGGAACCTCATTCGAGATCAAAATCTGGATATTATCCTGGTATAGGAAACCAAAATGAGTAAAGAGAAAGTGAAGAAATTAAACTTCTTTAAATTTGGAGGAGTTTGTGGCAGTAGCTCGAATGGAGCATCTGGAGGGGTAGCAATTTTCTGGAACAAGAAAACCATCTCTGGAGAAATGATTGATGTAGATGGCAATATTTTATCCCTGAAAGCTAAAAGCATCTTTGATGGAAAGGAATGTGTTATTACTAATATCTATGCCCCTAACTCCAAATCTGCTAGAAGCAAATTCTGGGACAAAATTCAGCAAAAAAGAAAATCTTTCCCTTTGAACAGCTGGGTTGTGATGGGAGATTTCAATACTCCTCTGCAAGACATTGATAAATATGGGGGTATTCATGCTCAACCAGACAACAGATCTGACTTGATGAAATTTATTAATATCAATGCTCTCATTGATATGGATCTCAATAGGGCTTCCTACACATGGTCAAACCGAAGGGATGGTGAAGATCTCATTCAGGTAAGACTTGAAAGATCCCTTGTCACTAATGATTGGATTCTTTCCCATAGATGCTCCCTTTCTATTATTAATCGAATTGGTTCAGACCATTATCCCATCTCTTTTGTTGCTGAGAATTTTAAGAATAATCAGAGCTTCCCTTTTCAGTTCGAAAAGATGTGGATTTCCCACCCTAATCTTGAAAAATCTATTGCTAACTGGTGGAATATTGATGTAAATGGAACTGCCATGTATAAAGTTGCCAAAAAACTTAAAAATATCAAAGTCAACATTAAGATATGGAACAAGAAGGTCTTTGGTGATATTTTTGATTCAAAGAAAAAGCTAAAGGAGGAGCTGGATTAGATCCAAAATTCAATACAGAAAGATGGCTATAAAATGTATTCCAAAGCCATGGAAGATGATGTTCTTGTCAAACTCCACAACATTATTTCTAGGGAAGAAATCTATTGGAGGCAAAGATCTAGGGCGATCTGGCTGGAGGCTGGGGACAAAAACACTAAATTTTTCCACATGACATCTTTAAAACATAAAGCAGCGAATATAATTTCAAGACTTATTATAGAGGACAAAACTCTTCTTAATAAGGAGGAAATCAGGCATGAAGCTGTCAGGTTCTTCAATCAGCTCCTCACTAGTAACAAGGACATTGATCATACCCACCAACATAACTTGGTTAATATCATTCCTAAGATCATTAATCCTATTTAGAATAAGACCCTATCTACCATCCCATCTGCTGGAGAAATTAAAAAAGTTGTCTTTTCGTTTCAAGGGGACAAAGCTCTGGGTCCTGATGGTTTCCCTATGTTTTTCTTCCAGGAATTTTGGCATATTGTAGGAGAAGACACGGTTAATGCGGTCAAAGAATTTTTTGGAGTTAGAAGAATCCTTAAGGAACTCAACTCCACGTTTAGTGCCCTAATCCCTAAAGTTGTTGGGGCGGATTCTATGGGAAAATTTAGGCCAATAAGTCTATGTAACTCTTTCTATAAGATCATATCCAAAGTTTTGACCACTAGAATTTTGGTTGTTCTCCCCTTCATCATCTCTGAGGAGCAGAAAGGTTTTATTCCTGGTAGGCAGATTTTGGACTCTATCATCTTGTGCATGAGAACATTCATTCCCTCAATTCTGCTAAAAAAGAAGGCTTCTTGATAAAGTTGGATCTGACGAAGGCTTATGATAGAGTGGAGTGGCATGTTCTTTTCAAAATCATGGAGGCTTTTGGATTTGATGAAACGATAACCAAAATTATTAGAGAGCTGATCACCACTCCTATGTTCTCTATTCTGATTAATGGATCTCCTACAAAATTCTTTAAAATGTCAAGGGGGCTCAGACAAGGAGATCCCATATCTCCTCTTCTCTTCACTATTTTGGCTGAGAGCATGAGCAGATTGATTCACAATCTGAAATTGATTAAAACCATCAAAGGTCTTCAACCTTCCTCTGCTAATGTTTTTTGCTCTCATCAACAGTTTGTTGATGATACTATCCTAATGGGATATTCTTCTGTTAGGGAGGCTGAGGCCTTCAAAACTGCTCTTAATTCCTATGCTTTGGCTATTGGTCAGCAATCAATTGGGACAAATCGGCTATATATTTCATGAATACTCCGGTCATAAGACAACAAAAAATTGCTAAAATTATTGGTTGCAAGGTGGACATGCTCCCTTCCACCTATCTGGGTCTTCCCTTGGGTTTAACTCCCCCAAACTCCTTTTGGAATATGATTATTGATAAATTCAACAAAAAACTTGTTGGGTGGAAAGGTTCCATGTTATCTCAGGCTAGGAAATTGCAGCTCCTTCAAACTACTCTCTAGAACCTCCCTGTTTATGCCCTTAGTTTATTTGGTATCCCGACTAAATTTGCTGAAGTATTGGAAAGAATCTAGAAGAGATTTTTATGGTTAGGAGTTGAAGAAAAAAAGAGGATATCCTTGGTTGCTTGGGACAAAGTTTGTAGACCTAAGAACAAAGGAGGATTGGGGATTAAAGCTCTAAAAAACTTTAACAAAGCTCTTCTAGCAAAACAATTATGGAGAGCCTATGATACCAAGAAATTTTGGAATCAAATATGGTTTGATAAATATATTCAGAATCAGCCTATCCAAGGGGTCCTTGACTTTGAATACATTCCTGTTGGATCCTTCATTTGGAATAGTATTATCAAATCCATAAAAGTGGCCAAAGCTGGAGCTGGATGGGTCCTTGGAGAAGGTGACAAAATAAGGTTTTGGGAGGACCCTTGGATGAAGAATGAAGCTCTTTATGATCAAGACAATAGTCAAGTTATTGAGGAATGTAAAAGGAGGTTTGGGCTTATCGTGTGTGACTACTGGAAGGAGGACAAATGGGTGAGGCTTGATGTTATTCATTCTGGATTTTCCTTACTCTAGAAGGAGCTGCTGTCCTTTTCCCTTAACAAAGACTATGATGATGTTTTTCTCTAGAAAAGTAATCCTAGAGGTGAATTTACGGTTGCTTCAGCCTACAAAAACACTTTTTCTCAAACCAGTAATCCCATTTGGAGTAATGTTTGGAACAACATTCTGATCCCTAAAGTCAATATTTTCTTTTGGATTGCTTCTCACAATAGTATCCTTACTCTTGACAATTTGGTCCGAAGAGGTTTCAAACTCCCTAATAGATGCGAGCTATGCTAGAAAGAGGAAGAATCAATTGATCATCTCTTTTTTCATTGCTCCTTTACCTGAGAAATTTGGTGTAAAATGTGGGAGAAATGGAAAGTTAGTTGGGTTATGAACAAGAGTATCAAGGATATTATCTAGCAATGGAATTTCCCCATTAAATGCCAGCTTATCAAGAACCTTTGGTCCTTGACCCTCCCCATGATTTGCTGGAGCATTTGGAAAGAAAGAAATAACATAATATTTAGGGAAGCTAAGTGTAACTCTTAGGTGGTTTATGAAAAAATCTGCAGGGCCATAAAAGAGAACATCAATATTCCTCACAAGAACAATAATCAATGGTTTGTTACTGATATGAATGATATGGAAAAAGATATCCTCACTGAATGGAACCTAATACATAAAGTTTGTAGATCTAACAATAAGAATAGGAGAGATAATATTGTTTGGTGCTTTCCTGATCATGATTGGATAAAGGTGAATTTTGATGGGGCGGCTAAGGGCAACCCTGGGAAGTTTGGTGGTGGAGGAGTTATCAAAAATGCCCAAGGAGTCTGCATTGCAGCTTTTGCCTCTCCTTTTGGGGTCCAAAATAATCATGTGGCTGAAGCTCTAGCCATGCTAAAAATCCTCCAGCTTGCTCAGGGATTCAAATTCAAAAAAATTTGGCTCGAAGGGGACTCCTTAAACATCATCCAAGCCCTCAAAAGTACAAGCTCCATTTCTTGGAATATTACTAACTTAGTTAAAAGTGCTAAATATTTGTTAAATAACTATGTTAGTGTTAGCATAACTCATACTCTAAGAGAAGGTAATAAGGTAGTGGACCTCTTAGCTAATGAAGGGGTCAATTTAGAGAATGATGTTAAATACATTGGAGAAACTCATTGTAAAAGGGAGGTTAAAGAGCAATTATATTTTTATCGTATCAATGGGTCAAGTTAATATCATGATTATATTTGGGGGAATGATTTCCAAAGATAGATTTTGGGGGCAGATTAACTGCCAGTTAATGAGTGCTTTTTGGCATAATTTCCATGATCATATGCGTGAGGAAGATTATAATCATAATTGCAGGGTTTGTGCAGCCATAAACATAAGTTTCAAAACAACCATAGAGTCTCTATTCAGTAACTCCAGAATTTACAAGCATTTGGGGTTTCATCTACGGACTGTGAATTATAGCTGCTGGTACTTCTACTTGGAGCTCAAAATGGGTGGTAATTTAAACAAGAACAAGCCCCTAGGATGCAAAAATTGGAAGGGTGAACGAAAAGTCTGGAGAAGACTTCACAGATATGGCTTTACTGACTATATGGAAAAGCTTCACGGAAGCATAAATTCTATTTCTCATGGTTTTGCCAGAGGCTAGAGTAACAATAGAGTTACCCTGTTCGGGGAGATATGGAAAATTGATGAGAACCTAGTCGCCGAGGTCACGGGTCTGTAGACGGAGGGCACCAAATTTTACAGAGATCGGAAGTATGTAGTTGAGGCGTTCAAAATCTTCTCAAAATCAGAGGATGAGAAGGGCAAGCTTGTGAAGAAAGACAACATTTCCTATTACATCCCCCAGTAGGTAAAGCCCTTTTGGAAAAAAGTTTTAAGGGTTTTAATGAAGTATTTAACTATTGACGATAGATTCACAAAAATCTATAACTATCACTTTGCTATTTTGAACCACTTTCGTCATGGGGCCAAAATATCCCTGCCTTTTTATTTAGCGTCCTCTCTGAATGAGAGTCTTGTTGACCACGCTAAAAATCCCAACTCCTACCCTATATCCCATCAGGGGCTTATATTGCTCATTTATGAATATCTGAAGGACAAGGATAGGGTGACCAAAGATGACCCTCTGATCACGAATGCACATATCTCTGAGAGCGGCAAAGATTCGGATTCGGATGAGGAACAACCTAATGCTTCTACCCATAAAAAAAGGAGAGTTGACACATATAATGTGGATATGGAGGTGCATTGTGATGTGGAGGAGGAAAAGGGTAAGGATTTTGAAACGGATATGGAGTATGAAAAGGATGAGAACATTGGTGAAGAGGATGAAGGGGGTAACTCTGAAAACCCTCACTCTAACCCTATGGGCTCGAACAGCAGGAATGTTTTGTTTGGAATGCTAAGGAGGATGACAATCCCAACTCTATGGGCACTGAATAGGGTAGGGATTCTGCGACCACCATCTTGAATACCGCCCGTAACTATACTCTGGAGTCCTTCAACTTCTAGAAATGGGTTGTCGACAACATTACTAGCATGCAAAGTAAATAGAGGGAGTTGGAAAACAATATTAATAAGTTGATTAAGGACTCTGGGAAAAAGAAGGATGAGACAGAAACTAGTGAAGTTGATGAGGAAATTGAGATGGAGGATTGGCTGGAAAATGATTTGATCAAAGGGGATTTGAAACACATGGAGGATGTTATAAGAACCTTGAAAGAACAGATTGAAGAGGATAAAGACAAAATCAACTCCCGAGTCGCCCGCACTGAGAAGGCCCTAAAAAAACTTCATGAATCATAGCCTTCAGGTCCTCAAAGTCTCATCACAGAAGATGAATGCTTTGGTGGACCATCTGGAAAGGAAAAATCAGGAAAATAATCTGGTTTTCATTGATGATATTCCAACTTCCAGTACCACCCACCAGACTCCCAGGCGTAGAACAAGGTAGAACACTACTGGGATGGAGATCAATATGAAAGATAGCCAGCTAAGAGAGGAAAACAATGACCCGAGGGAAGCGGCCAAGGCGATTATGCTCTTGGTTCAAAATGCTGAGGAATCTATTAAAGTTTTCAATTAATTTGTAATGCTGGGTTTGGAGCCAACTTCTTGTTGGCTTCTTGCTGTCTTTTTTTTAGCTGCTAGTTTTTGTGCTGGTGTTTTGCAGTTGTTTTGTTTAGTCTCTTTAATGCTTATCTTTCGAATTTTAAAAGGGTTTCAGGTCCCCTAAAACTTGTTTTTACTTAATCAAAAACAATGATTGGGGCTCTTTAGATTTTGAAACTAAGAATGAACCCTATCATCCTATTTTAACACCTATATTTAATTCTAAACATGGATGTAATGGACATGATTTAGGATGTGTGCAACAAAGTTTTGAGGATCATGAGAAATATACATCACACTTTTCTAAAGAAGGTTTAGGTTTGCAACCTCCTCCTTTGTCGACATCCCCTCCCCATTGCCTAATGCACTTATGTCTTCTTCCAAATTTTCATCACAACAAGAGAATATTTTGTATGAGATTCTTAAATCCAACATGATTATTCTCACTTTGAAAAATCATAAACAAAATCAAGACAATCCTTCTTTTGACAAATACCATCAAATTCATGGCTATTCAACAATTGAATGTCATGATTCAAAGTGTAAAATTCAAAAAATTATTGTCTAATGAACCTATGTATTCTTCTCCCAACTTTTCATCATAGCAAGAGAATATTTTGTATGAGCTTATTAAATCCAAGTTGATTACTCTTCCTTCAAAAAATGAAAGTAAAAACCATAAACAAAATCAAGACAATCTTTATTTTTGTAAATATCATCAATTCCATATCCATTACACCAATGAATGTCATGATTTAAAGTGTAAAATTCAACAACTTATTGATGCTCTGCAAAAAGGATTAGAAAATCTGTTTGATGGCAACACACACAAGAGCACAAGAAACAAACGTTAGTGTTAGCAACAAAAGATTATCCTAAACAGGCATATCAAGAGAGATATTAAGCATGAAATAGAAAGCATATAAACATAAAATGAAATAGCTAATCAAGATGCTCATAGTTGCTCCTCCCTTGTTCCTCTCCTCTCCAAGTCCCAAATGAGTGTAGCTCTCAGCAGCTTTTTGCACTATGGATGCTTATGGAGGATTGAGATTTAATACTAAGCTTCAAATATGAAATGAAAAGCTAAATACTATGCTAGAGTAGATAGTGATGCTATGAAAAAGCTCTATGCTAATGCCAGTATAACAACAATACTCTAAAATGCTTCTCTTTTTGCTTGAGGAGAAGGGTTCTATTTATAGAAGAAATGGAGAAATGAAGGGTTAAGATTGAGCAATCTTAACAAGGGTTAGGATTGAAAGTTGGGGATCCATGTGCACAATTGGCACCAATAAAATGGTGACAAGTGTCAACATAGGATTGGGTTGAGAGAAGAGGTTGGAGGCATTAAAGGCCTGAGAAGACCTCATGGTTATCTAGAAGGTAAGGGTCAAGTCTAAATTAAGATTACCCACTGGATTAGGAGTTAATGCAAGGATAAACCTTTGTGCAAATGATTAAGAGATAATCATGGTCAAAGCATTAAAGGCTTGATGAGACCCTTGGGTTGGGTAGAGGTTGAGTCAAAACAAATGTTTTAACCATGTGGGAGGGTTTGAGGTAACCATTAATGGTTATTGGAGACTTTGGGGATTAAGTGGTTGAAGGTTGAAAGCCTTCAATGGTTATCAAAGACTTTGAGCCATTTAGTGGTTGAAGGTTGGAAGCTTTCAAAGGTTATCCAAGACTTTGAGGGTTAATTTGTTGAACACACAAAGCATTAATTGCTTTTCAAAGACTTTGGAGTCTTTGAGAAGTGACTCCAATTTGCTTAGGAATGTGACAATATTTAGGGGATGGATTAGGCTAATTAGGAAGGGTTTAGAAGAATCTAGAAGGGGTTTAGGCATACAAGTGGATTTTGTAGGAAAATGCAAGTGGGAGAAATTTTGGTATTTTCAATTAAAATAAAATCATTTATTTCAATTAAATGGTGTAATTTGCATTTGGATAAATATTCAAATAAATATTAATTTATTTAAATGAGAAAAATGAAGATAAAGCATTAAAATGCTTGAAGACTTTGAGGGAAACCATTAAAGGCTTGAAGACTTTAAGGAAAACCATTAAAGTCTTAAGAAGACTATAGAAGGAAGCCATCAAGTTTGAAGACTTTAAAGCCATCAAGTTTGACTACTTTAAGGGAAACCATTAAAGGTTTCAAGTGGGTGAGGATAAATAGGATTTTAAATAAATAATTTATTTAAAATAGTTGTGCAACTTGCTTTTGTAGGAAAATACAAGTGGGTGGAGGATAAAGGTGATTTAAATAAATTATTTATTTAAAATAATTGTGCAACTTGCTTTTGTAGGAAAATGCAAGTGGGTGGAGGATAAAGGTGATTTAAATAAATGATTTATTTATTTAAATGTGAGAGGTGGGATTTTGGAGGATTTAAATAAATATTAATTTATTTAAATGTGAGAGAAGATTTAATTAAATAAATATGATTTATTTATTTAATTAATGGTCTGAATTTGGTTAAGTGAATTAAATCAAATAAATTGAATAATTTATTTAATTAACAGGAGAATAGGGTTAAGATGAATTAATTAAATATTAATTTAATTAATTATTAATTGATGGTTAAATAATCAAATAAATACTAAGTATTCATTTAATTAAGTGGACAGATTTATGTGACTACATTTGCCCCTCTTTGAGACGGTGCGGTTTATCGCGTCGTTTCAAAGAAAGAAAAATAGGTGTGAAGAAATGCCCCATAAAATGTAAATTTAATGGGTGGTATGCCCCCTCGAGAGATGGGCCGAATGTTTTTTTTTTTTTTTTAAATCGGGCGATCTCTCGAAAAAGAATGAAAAGTGGAGGGGAGGTAGAATAGAAGAAATTAGAACTAATGATGAAAGAATGGGAGAAAATGGAGTGAATATGAAGAAACAACAAGCCAGCGAGTACCCTGAGGTCATGCAAGAGATACATAGCAGATGTAGTGTGGGGTTTTGATTGATGCTATACAATTGATCAAAATTGGTTGGACAATCTGGTGCAATCGGTTGAATTGCCCCGGTCAAGTCAAAGCGTGACAGTTGATGTCAGTTGGTCGCTTGGACATGATAAAGTCTAAGTAAGTGAATCAAAGTGACCTGATGTGACTTAGACAATTGATGTAATTGCCCGATGAAGTCAAGGTATATGAAGCAAAATACTCGTTGAGACTTAGACAATTGATGTAATTGTCCATTGGATTGTGTTTGATTGGTTGATCAATTGATAGTATGTGCATGTGATGGATGGTTGTGGGGAATCATGGCAACCCCGTTGAGACTAGGTCATTATGATAAATGCCTGATGTAGTCTAGGATTACCATAATCGATTACCTGTTGAGACCCGAAGATACTTGATCAGAGTATCTGTTGATAGTCTAGGTGTGTGGGAGTCGATGTATCTGTGTAGATAGAGTAACTGGCTTAATTTTGTGGATGAGTGAGGATGGGAAGCGATGAAGGGATTAGGATGATGTTGATGATCAAGATAGGGAGGGTGAGGGGGGATTTGATGTTAGATAGAAGATATGGAGGACTAGGACCGAGTCCTATGGAAGAAGATGAGTAAAATAGAGTATGCATTATTATGACTACGTATGCATGATATGCAGCTATTATGAATGTATGGATGGATGGAATGCAACGAAATGCAATATATACAGATGAGATGGAATGACGATCCATGGTGCTTTATTTTTCATCATTGAGCTTTAAAATGTTGGAAGAAAATACAAGCAACTTGACATAAAGATTCAAGATGACCAGAGTATTTCTTACATGGATTTTTATATAGCAAGTTAATACAAGCAACTTGATATAATGGATCAAGTTGACCTGAGTATTGCTTGCGGAACAGACAAGGATTATCACCGTTCATGCATGACTTGGATCGTCCTCCTTGATCTTAGGCTGATCATATCCTGAGACAAGTGCATACCGTAATAAGAGATAAAACCTTTATCCAGTTTGGATGAGGTAGGAGGAACCAAAGAAAGAGAATTGTACCTGCAAACAAACAATATATACATAAAGAATAAAGAATATGGATCCTTGGTAATGGTTCATGCTCATATGGTCGAGGTATACGCTGTAGTCAGCAAGCCGTAATGATCTATGATTGCATTTGGCATAAGATCACGTAGCCTAGTGAACTTCCCACGTAGACACCATTAGTACATGCCCCAGAACTTCATCGGAAGTAATGCGCAAACGATACAAAACAATGCTGAAAGATCCCGATACAGATAAACAAATGAATTACTCACAAATCAACCAAGTATTTGATAGCTTAACATAATTTTCTTGTCAAAGAAAATGTCATCTTGTCTTTGTTTTGATAAGGAAGGATGCATCCTTGTTTAAGACAGTTTGGATTGTAGATGTGGATTGTGTGGTCGATTGATAAATGGTCATTGTGTGAGTACTGTGTTAATGTTGGTTTTGTATCTGATCGGCTGAATATGTACAAGGTGTTGTCATGTTTTTGGGTGATTTTCGATGGTTTTTCCGATGTTTTTGGATTTTGTGTAATAGTTTTTGAATGTTTTTGGATTTTGTGAGTCATTTTTGAATGTTTTTGGATTTTGCGAGACATTTTTGAATGTTTTTGTATTTTGCGAGACATTTTTGAATGTTTTTGTATTTTGCAAGACATTTTTGAATGTTTTTGCCAATGAATCACCAGTAATGTAGAATCCACTTCCATCATCTAGATTGTAAGGGCATTGCCCCCAAGTTGGACATGATTTATGAAAAAGCAGGATGCTAGACGCATGAAGTACTTTCTTGGATTACAGATAAAATAACAAGCCATGGTTAGATGGATGGATGTGTGTATGTATGAATGTGATCGCAATGAGCCTGAAAGATACTGGAGCCATTGCCTTTACGAGTGGCGCCTGTTTGCCAGGTTTTCGCCATCATACTTACCCAAGGTGCCACTGGAGTGGTTGTTCACCGTTTGGATGCATGATTTTTCTTTACTTTTTTGAATGTTTTTATATTTTCTTCAGGACATTTTTCTGAATGTTTTTTGGTATTTTCTGATAGGCAGGGGAGCCTGATGCTCTGTACAGCTTATGTGTAAAACCGTTTGAGGTGCATGCTGTTGATTGGATCTGCGAGCGGTTCTCCGTCTGATGTAGCCAACTGATATGCCCCGGACCCAAATACAGCAGTGACAACATATGGGCCTAGCCAATTTGATTCAAACTTGCCTTGATGTTCTCTGTTTGGTTGGTTGCGAGGATTCTCTCGAAGAACAAGATCACCTACCTCAAATGTACGAGATCTAACTCGGTGATTGTAACTTCTACTCATGCGCTGCTGATAGGCTTTGAGGTGATTGTATGCAGCTTGTCGCTTCTCATCAAGTAACTCTAAGTCCTGAAGGCGTGAGACTCTGTATGCTTCATCATCAATGAGATTATGCAAGGAAACTCGTAATGATGGTATCTCAACCTCAATAGGTAAGATAGCTTCGGCACCATAGACCAATGAATAAGGAGTTGCACCTGTAGGGGTCCGAATGCTAGTTCGATATGCCCATAGCGCTGGATTCAATTGAACATGCCAATCACGGCCGGCATCATTGACTGTCTTCTTTAGGATCCTCAATATGTTTTTATTGGATGCTTTGGCCTGACCATTGCCTTGTGGGTAATAGGGAGTGGAAAAGCGGTGTTGGATATGAAATTTCTCACAAAGCTCACGAACATCCTGATTTTTGAAAGGAAGACCGTTATCTGTGACAATGGACATGGGCACACCATACCGGCAGATGATGTAATTGAGGATGAATGAGGCGATCTGCTTGCCGGTGACTTGGGTAAGTGGAACAGCTTCGATCCACTTGGTGAAATATTCGGTGGCGGTAATAATGAATTTATGGCCATTGGATGAAGATGGATGGATTTTACCCACAAGGTCAAGGCCCCATTGACAAAAAGGCCATGGTGTTGTGATTGGTTGTAGTTCCTGTGCTGGTGCATGTATCAGGTCGCCATGAACTTGACATTTCTTGCATTTCCTGACAAAGTAGTAGGAATCCTTTTCCATAGATGGCCAATAGTATCCAGCTCGCATGAGTTTCTTGGCTAGTGACGGACCACTTGAGTGAGTCCCGCAAATTCCTTCATGTACCTCTTCCAAAGCCTTTGTTATCTCACCTTGTTCTAGACATCGAAGGAGAGTACCATCAAGACTGCGTCGGTATAGGGTTTCGGCAATAATGGTATATCGAGCAGTTTGGCGAATGAAGGTTTTACGTTGGTTATTTGATTGGTTGGGAGGAAGGGTATGATCGCGAAGATAGGTGTAGAACTCACCGTACCATGGGGATTCGGAACCGACAAGGTGACATATCATGTCGGATTCGGGGATATCATAAGCGAGAATCCAAAGCTGTTCTACCAAGAACTCGTAGCGTGTTGAATTCTGTGGAAGATCTAAGAGAGATGCGATGGTAGCCATGGCGTCAGCAGCTCGATTCTGATCTCTTGGTATCTGCTCAAAAGTGATAGTAGTAAATGATGTCTTTAGAGTGTCCACCATTTGCTTATATGGCATGAGTTTATCATCCTTGGTCTGATACTCATCTGTTGCTTGTCGAATGACTAGTTGGGAATCGCCATATACTTGCAATTCTTTTAATTTCCATTGTATGGCTAATCTGAGTCCTGTGATCAAGGCCTCATACTCTGCTATGTTGTTTGTGCATGGAAATGTGAGCCTGTAAGACTTCGGGATGCTATCACCTTGAGGTGTGATAAACAGAATGCCTGCCCCCGAGCCGTGCCTAGTGTATGAACCATCAAAATATAGTTTCCATGGCTGTGCTTCTGTGATCATGAATATCTCTTCATCTGGAAAATTGGAAATGAGAGGATGATCGCCTATGAGTGGTGCATCGGCCAACTGATCTGCAATAACTTGCCCTTTGATAGCCTTACGGTCCACATACTCAATGTCGAATTCACTTAGAATCATTACCCATTTGGCCAAACGACCTGTCAATGCTGCTTTGCTGAGTAAATACTTGAGTGGATCAATTTTTGCGATGAGTTGTACCTTGTGTGTTAACAGATAGTGCCTCAGTTTAGTGGCTGCCAAGATTACTGCTAGGCAAGCTCGCTAAATAGGTGTGTAATTGAGTTCATAGCCAACCAGTGTGCGAGAGATGTAGTATACAGCACACTCTTTACCTTCTGCATTATGTTGTGCTAGTAGTACACCCAATGCTGTACTTGTTGCTGAGATATAGAGCAATAATGGTCTACTTGGATCTGGTGGCATCAACAATGGTGGATTCATGAGATAGTCTTTAAGCGTCTGAAATGCTTGTTGGCATCTGGCATCCCACTGAAAGCGGATGTTCTTGTGTAGCAAGTGTGTGAATGGGTGACACTTATCAGCCAATTGTGCAATGAATCTTCGGATGGATTGAAGCCGTCCTTGTAGTGTCCTTAGCTGACTGATATTCCTTGGAGGTGGCATGTCCATGATTGCCTTAACCTTTGCTGGATCGACCTCAATACCTTTGCTTGAGACAATGTATCCTAGAAGCTTCCCGGAGGTCACTCCAAAGACACATTTCTTTGGGTTGAGTCGAACATGGTATTGTTCCAGTCTATCAAAGATTTTATCTAAGATGTGGAGATGCCCATCTCTAGTGAGTGATTTTGCTAGTAAGTCATCCACATAATCTTCCATCATAGTATGCATCATGTCATGGAAGATGGTGGTCATTGCTCTTTGATAGGTCGCTCCTGCATTCTTTAGACCAAAAGGCATTACATTCCAGCAGTATGTGCCCCATGGACATGTGAAGGCTGTCTTATGTTGGTCCTCTGGTGCGATCTTTATTTGATTGTATCCTGAAAAGCCATCCATGAGTGAAAGCATGGCATGTCCTACTGTCAAATCCACTATGATGTCGATATTTGGTAGGGGGAAGTCATCTTTAGGACATGCCTTATTCAGATCTCTGAAGTCTGTACAAATGCGGATGCCCCCTTTTGGTTTGCCGACTGGCACAATGTTGGAGATCCATTCTGCATAATCAATTGGTCTAATGAAACCAACATCCAGGAGTTTCTTGAGTTCTGTTTTGACTAGCACGGCAATCTGAGGATGCATCTTACGAAGCTTTTGCTTGACAGGTTTGGCTCCTTTTGCTACTGTGAGATGATGCATAACTAAATCCGGATCAAGCCCAGGCATGTCTGCATATGACCATGCAAAGTTGATCTGACGCTGCTGGAAGAACTCTATAAATGTAGGTTGTTCCTCTGGAGTGAGAAGAGATGCCAGATGTATAATATGAGGGTTTTCAGGAGTCCCCACATTGTATTCTTTGGTCTCCTCAATGAGGATCGTTGATCGTTCCTGTTGTGCATTAGCAGGGAGAATGTCAAACCCTTCATCCTCAGGCGCCTCAGAGAGGTTTTCACCGTTGGATACGCTCTTTCTTTTTACTTTTATTGGATCAAACAGTGCCACAGTGTGGTTTTCACTAGAAGATCCATGTTTTAATGTTATATTTTTGCAGCTGAAGGGTTTGGCATCCGCCCCGAAGTATGCTGCGCTATTAAGTTCAATGGCGAATCCAGCTTTGTGATCCCCGCTTGGTAGATTATCCCTTAATTCCAAAAAGTCAATGATAGCCTCATCATTTTGGAAGAGGTCAAGACATGGGGGATTTGGTTGGTTCCATTTGATGAGTTCAGGGTGGATAATGGGCATTACTTCATCGATTAAGTTAAGTGCGGGAGATGTATCAGTGAGGGTTAAGACAGTGTGGTGAAGGTCGTTGATGGTACTCTCCCTGTCAGAATCAGGCGTAGGATGAGACGTAGGGTCTGTGGAAGATGTTTCCAGCTCAGGTACCCAAGTGGTCTTTATCTGTGCTTCTCCGTAAACAGGGATGTCTTTGCGGGGTGGAGGTGGTGATGTGTCTTCCTCATCTGAAGTGTTAAGTTGCACAGAATCAAATTCCCACTCATGTGAGTCGGTCTCTGAATCACTCTCCAGCATCTGATTGCTATACCATACTGGGATGTCTTTGGAGTTAAACACGGCAGGTGTGATTGGTTTATGTATCCTTGTAGTGATCGGTGCTGCAGGAACTGTGATGGGGATTAAAGGATTTGTTACTGGAAGTATCGGCAGTGTTGATTTAGTGGTTTCTGCAGGAACTGCTGGTGCCATAGATGTTGCTGCGGGTTCCAATATAGTTGCTGCTACAAATGGTGTTGCTGATAGGATTACTGGTTCGTTTGATGGGATGAGTGACATTGGTGATGGTGGAGTTGTGAGCCTTGAGGGGGCAGTGGGGATAGTGCTTGATGGTGCTTTGATTATGAAAGGTATCCTCTTTGCAGTAGGTGGGCAAAATGGTTTGCTAGGTTTTCCTTTAAATCTGAGTTTAGGAAGGATCTCTTTTTCAAAGCCTAGGCCTGTATTACCTTTGGGCTTGAATTCTGGTAGTAGAGGTTCGTGTCGTCCTTGTTGGCAGGATCCCAAAGCACTCTGACCATCATACCCCATTCTCTGCATAATGAGGAGGCCTTTGCCATATTGTTCCGTAGGAAGTGTAACTCGCGGTATGTCAGTGGTGATGGGATCCTTATAGATCCAGTCCGCTAGGTCCTCATCTTGTGTTTCTTCCTCTTGACTCTTTCCAAGGATGAAAGGCGTTAAGGCACATGCTGGCGTGATTAGTGGTTGCTGGAGCAACTGTTGTGGTTTACCATGTGTTCTAGGAGAAGTGGGCATTTGTCCCACACAAAAGAGCTGACTCAAGTTGTATTCTCCAGGACCTTCCTCTGCGACTTTCATCTTAAGCTTTTCTTGCTTGGGTATAGGGGTGTTCGAACTGGCAAGAGAGGCGGGATTTATATATGATGTGGAGGAAATGGCTTCTCTATTATTAGGAACAGTAATTTCTGGTTGATGGCTGATATTATGGCAAAATGCAAAGGGATTTGCATCACCCAGGATTGTGATCTCTGCACCATTATGTGGGAACTTGATACATTGATGGTAGGTAGATGGAACGGCTTGCATGGCATGTATCCAAGGTCTCCCTAATAATAGATTATATGGCAGAGGAAGGTCCAGAACCTGACAAATTATGTGTTTTACCACAGGGCCCACTCGAATTGGTAGCACCACCGCTCCTTTGGATGAACGCTCTGCATCATCATAGGCCTTGATGGTGATCTTCTTGCGAGGATCCACTGATTCTATTGCATATCCCAATGCTGTGACCAACTGTAGTGTACAAATGTTTAGGCCTGCTCCATTATCGATCAAGACTCGCTTGATCCTGTGTTGGTTGACAAAGCCTTCAATGTGGAGTGAGGCGTTATGAGGTTGCTGGAAGGAAGAGTTGTCACTTTCGGAAAAAGTGAGACAAGGTGATGACTTTAGACTTCCAACCATGGCTTGAAATTGGTCCGTGTTCAGGTTTGCAGGGACTGACGCCTCTTGGAGTGCTTGATCCAAGATAGTTTTATGAGAGGGTGATAGGCGCAATAGCTCTAAAATGGATATGAGCGCAGGTGTTTTATCTAATTGTTCCACAAGATTATATTGCTTTGGGACGGAGGTGGTGCCCTGTGGAGCTGCCTTGATGGTGACCTTGCCACGACGTGTAACAACATTGCAATTTGAGGTGGGATTTTTGAAGGTTATAGTTGCAATTTGTTCACTGGCATCATACAGGTGATTTACAGTGTAGTTATACGCAGCCTGCGTATAATCAGTGGTATCAGTGCCTCGCCGGGAAGTGGAAGGACCCCTTTGATCTTGTGATGGAAGTGGATCCTTGAACATGAGATGATCATTATTGGTCGTTTTTGGGTCATGTCCTTCAATTTCAATTTCTCCTCGATCAATAAGATCCTGAATGAGATCTTTCAATCGATGACAATTACTTGTCTTGTGTCCTCTTCCTTGATGGAATTCACAATGTTCAGTATCTCTCCACCATGCCGGTTTGACCTGAGGCTCATAATTTGATAACTTAGGTAGAGTGATCAAATTCTGAGAAATGAGTTGTCGCATCACTGTTTCAATGGGTTCCCCTAAGGGAGTGTATGTGCGTTTTTGTTTTTGTGGACGAGGTCTTGGTTCATCATGAGATGTGATGCGACCTTGATTAAGAGGAACATTTGTGTTATTTTGAGGTGGAGGATTTTGTCCTGCAAACCGAACCACAGGTTGTGCATTTTGGACAGTCCGAGCATCCACAACTCCATCGTTAACGATATTCTTATTCTTGTTCCAGAAGTTCGGTTTATCGCTATTGAAGCGCGGGCGAGGACCATCTTTGGGTTCATTAAAGATTTTGATGAGTCCTTTTTTGATGAGTGCCCGTTCACACTTTATACCTTTGGTGATCATATCGTTAAAAGAATCTGTATCTTTGACATCCAGGTGAAATTCCATTTCTTCGTTTAAGTTGGAAATGAAAATTTCCACTAGTTCTCGTTCAGGTAACTGAAGAGAACGTCTGCTAGACATTTGGCGCCATCGTTGCAGGAATACTGAGAATAATTCCCCTGGTTTTTGTTTGGTGTTGCATAGATCAGCCATGGTGATGTCGCGTTCAATATTATAAGAGTAATGAGATAGGAACTTCTGGATGAGTTCCTCAAATGTTCTTATGCCACCTGGAAGTCGGGAAAACCATGATGTGGTTGTTCCTCCCAAGCTTTGGGGAAAAAGGCGCATTAGGTATGTGTCCTCATAAGCCACTTCAAGACAAGCGGAATGAAATTCTCGGACATGATCGCGGGGATCTCCCTTTCCTCTATATTTTTTGAATTTTGGTGTTTCGAACCCGTGTGGAAAGGGTGGCATATAAAGATTCCTATCAAACGGATAGGGACAGATGTCGTTAAGTGAGAATTGATTGGTCTTAACACCACTATGAAGTTGTTGGGCGAGATTCTCGACTTGTTGCCGCAACATCTCCATTTCATTTGGAGGAGGAGGTGGTGGGTTACCTCGAGGGATGTTATATCTGATGTGATTTCTACCTCTTTCCTCCTCATGGCGACTTTGTCTTTCTGATGCTTGTCTTAATTGGGCAAGATCAAAGTCTGAGGGGAGTTTGGCTCCTTCTTGAGCGAGTCTTAAAAAGTGAGCATCCGCATTGCTCCTGAGAATTTCATCAAATAATCTGTTAAAGTGAGGGTTATGCTGAACCCTTTCAATTGTTGAAGGAGTGGGACTACTTGGGTTTTCATCATTTACATTTCCTCCAAGTGCTTCTTGAAATTCATTGAGGTTGTCCTCTTCTTCCTCAATTTCTATTTCTCGTTGCCTTGATCGCGATCGGGTTTGAGCCATTTTGTTTGCAAGTTTGTGTTGAAGTTGATTGAAGATGATGATGAGTTGTTCAATGAAAGATGGATGATTAGTGGATTGTAGATCTCTAGCACTCTAAAGGTAAATGTAACCAGAATTCTTTCTTTGAATTGCTTGTTTGTTTTGATGAGTTTGGATGTGATAAGGTGTAGAGAAATCTGAGATGTGTTACAGATTTTGACTACCTAGTAATGAGAGGATTCACTCATGAACTAGTTTTAACCTGCGTAGATGTGTCTCTTAGGATGAGCTTATCCTAGATGTAGAAACAATCTAAAAGTGATGTGATGTGTTTGATTTCAAGCAATATCTAAAAAGGAATCGTGGGACAAGAACCTCTTAATGTTTTGAGAGTTGGGATGGATTGATGATGAAGTGATGATGTATGAGTGGGATGATGGATGAAAATGTTTTCAACTTTCAATAAAAACTTTGTGTCACAAATGGGACAAACTCTTCTTCTTCCCTTTCAGACGTTGGTGGCACTTCTCGAGCTGTGTTGTAGGTTATACAGATGTTTGGGAAGAAATTGGGATTAATCTTTCCTCCTTGATTTTTGTGATAACTCAGAGCTCTATATTGCATAAAAGCTCTGCGGTTCAATGATTCTGAATCAAACTCGTTCGTTTTACCTTGAAGGTATAGACGCATGCGATGTAGAAAGACTCTATGGGAGACAAAGATTTGTCGATTGATATAGAAGAATTTCCTCCTTTTGATTAAAGCCTTTGAGCTTAGTGGTCTCCTTTTCAAGGTGATACTCTGATGACACTTCTTCTTTCGCAAGATGTGAAGAATGGTCATAAATTTTTGACTCTTTGTTTGTTTGCACTTTGTTTTTGGTATTTTTGGTTGTGTTGACAGATGTTGGATGAATACTTTGTTTTTGGGATTGATTTTCTGATTTTTCTTTGACAAGAAAACAAAGCAAGCACACAAACACAAGATTGTAGCCTCAAAGGCACAAATGAGTATGGGTCTAGATCAACCCAATCCTTGGACTTGTATATGACCCTTCCATTAGATTTATTTTAAGGTGTATTTCCAAAGCCTGAAGTCGACTCAATTTGCACTTGGTCTTTAAAATGAACACACTTCAAACACTTTTTATCCCTAAGGTCAAATGGCCTGTTGTGATAAATTTAGCCCACATCTTGATATTTCTTCGACTTTGGTACTACATACCTTATGAATCCTGCCGTGGCAGGTAAGGATGTGATATACTAAGTCTTGCACGAGCATAACAAATAGATGATCCCTATGATGGGGGAGTCACCACTTTTATCAAGCCACAAGTGACTTTTCAAAAAGCTATGTTTCTACTCAAGGAAATATGTATGGTGAGTATCTTGGGAGCAAAACCATCTATGCTCTTGCACTAAATTATATCTCAAATATCCTCAATCAATAGAACGGGTGGGCTACTACTTAAAGGTGTTTAGTCATGTTCGATATTTTTGGACATAAGTTCATTCTGCAGTGACTCACTTAAGAGCCTTGTAACTGGTGGTGGGGCCCATTTGTCCTTTCAGCCAGTTACACTGTAGGAACAGCTATACCCAAGGCTACAGCTTTCGCTCTCACCTGATTTCTATAGCGGCTGGAAGGATTTACCGCTCGAGGTCGTTCCCAAGAGTATCGATCCCTTGGCAGGCCTCTCTTAAAAAGATAAAATTTGAGCGTTACTAACACTTTTCTCTTGCACCTAGGACCACGAGAGCCAAGGGAGAGGATAGTGTGTGTTAGAGGTAGGACCACTCGACCAACTCTTTTGCACAAGTGTGCCAAACACAAAATTCACTTGTTCCTTTTAATTTGTCATCGCAATGATTTTCTATCTATTTGGAGATGTTGCTCCAACAATCATGGTGTTCTTTTTAATTTTCAAAGGCAATTGTTGGAGTAAACTAGAATTTGAAAATCCTGGTCAACTTAATGAAAAACACGTTTGCATGAAGTAAAATTGCTTTAAAAATGAGACAAGTTGATTGTGAATTTTATTTGCACCAAAAATGGAAGTGTGGATTGTAAGTTTTATCTTGATGCAAGAAATAAAATTTGCCTTGTTGATTTTAAGCACCAAAACGAAGTTTGTTTCCTAACTTGCAAAAAAAACTAAAGTTGTTTTTGTATAAGTTTGTGGTTCTTTTTACCTTTGAACAATGAAATTCTTTTTAAGAGCCCCAAACAAATGTGTGATTCTTTTTCAAAAGCCCAAATTTGAAATGTGAAGTTAATTTTAAACCAAAATAAAAAGTGAATTCATTTTTAAAACCAACTTCAAAAACAAGTTAGTAAAAAATATAAATCTACTCTTTAATCTAATTTAAATCTGCATAAAAGAGAAAAATAGTTAGTAAAATCCGCCTATTTGGTGGGCTTCTACAAGCCTAAATTTTTTATTTTTTTTTGGTTTTTTATTTTTTTTGGTTACAAAGTGATTTGTACAACGTTTTGTTACAATAGCGCTAGTCTGCGTTTGAACAGAGGCACTATTTAACACAAACGTATTAAAAGAAAGGGAAAGACAGAGAAGGGAAAAGCACTGAAACAGGGGGAATAGCGCCAAAATAATGCCTAACGCACCAAAACAGTGTCAAAATCGCAACCTGTGTGACATTTTCAACATTCAAACATGTTATTGGTTAAAAAAAAAAAATTTGATCTTTTTGGTGTTTGGATTCACGTCGGGTTCACCAAATGATGCTCTGCAAAAAGGATTAGAAAATCTGTTTGATGGCAACACACACAAGAGCACAAGAAACAAACGTTAGTGTTAGCAACAAAAGATTATCCTAAACAGGCATATCAAGAGAGATATTAAGCATGAAATAGAAAGCATATAAACATAAAATGAAATAGCTAATCAAGATGCTCATAGTTGCTCCTCCCTTGTTCCTCTCCTCTCCAAGTCCCAAATGAGTGTAGCTCTCAGCAGCTTTTTGCACTATGGATGCTTATGGAGGATTGAGATTTAATACTAAGCTTCAAATATGAAATGAAAAGCTAAATACTATGCTAGAGTAGATAGTGATGCTATGAAAAAGCTCTATGCTAATGCCAGTATAACAACAATACTCTAAAATGCTTCTCTTTTTGCTTGAGGAGAAGGGTTCTATTTATAGAAGAAATGGAGAAATGAAGGGTTAAGATTGAGCAATCTTAACAAGGGTTAGGATTGAAAGTTGGGGATCCATGTGCACAATTGGCACCAATAAAATGGTGACAAGTGTCAACATAGGATTGGGTTGAGAGAAGAGGTTGGAGGCATTAAAGGCCTGAGAAGACCTCATGGTTATCTAGAAGGTAAGGGTCAAGTCTAAATTAAGATTACCCACTGGATTAGGAGTTAATGCAAGGATAAACCTTTGTGCAAATGATTAAGAGATAATCATGGTCAAAGCATTAAAGGCTTGATGAGACCCTTGGGTTGGGTAGAGGTTGAGTCAAAACAAATGTTTTAACCATGTGGGAGGGTTTGAGGTAACCATTAATGGTTATTGGAGACTTTGGGGATTAAGTGGTTGAAGGTTGAAAGCCTTCAATGGTTATCAAAGACTTTGAGCCATTTAGTGGTTGAAGGTTGGAAGCTTTCAAAGGTTATCCAAGACTTTGAGGGTTAATTTGTTGAACACACAAAGCATTAATTGCTTTTCAAAGACTTTGGAGTCTTTGAGAAGTGACTCCAATTTGCTTAGGAATGTGACAATATTTAGGGGATGGATTAGGCTAATTAGGAAGGGTTTAGAAGAATCTAGAAGGGGTTTAGGCATACAAGTGGATTTTGTAGGAAAATGCAAGTGGGAGAAATTTTGGTATTTTCAATTAAAATAAAATCATTTATTTCAATTAAATGGTGTAATTTGCATTTGGATAAATATTCAAATAAATATTAATTTATTTAAATGAGAAAAATGAAGATAAAGCATTAAAATGCTTGAAGACTTTGAGGGAAACCATTAAAGGCTTGAAGACTTTAAGGAAAACCATTAAAGTCTTAAGAAGACTATAGAAGGAAGCCATCAAGTTTGAAGACTTTAAAGCCATCAAGTTTGACTACTTTAAGGGAAACCATTAAAGGTTTCAAGTGGGTGAGGATAAATAGGATTTTAAATAAATAATTTATTTAAAATAGTTGTGCAACTTGCTTTTGTAGGAAAATACAAGTGGGTGGAGGATAAAGGTGATTTAAATAAATTATTTATTTAAAATAATTGTGCAACTTGCTTTTGTAGGAAAATGCAAGTGGGTGGAGGATAAAGGTGATTTAAATAAATGATTTATTTATTTAAATGTGAGAGGTGGGATTTTGGAGGATTTAAATAAATATTAATTTATTTAAATGTGAGAGAAGATTTAATTAAATAAATATGATTTATTTATTTAATTAATGGTCTGAATTTGGTTAAGTGAATTAAATCAAATAAATTGAATAATTTATTTAATTAACAGGAGAATAGGGTTAAGATGAATTAATTAAATATTAATTTAATTAATTATTAATTGATGGTTAAATAATCAAATAAATACTAAGTATTCATTTAATTAAGTGGACAGATTTATGTGACTACACTTATTATAACTGTTATCATTCAAATAATAGATGACAATGAGTTGTACCATCACCTTATTGTCCCTTCTAAATAATATTTATGTCTTCTTATGTTGCTCCTCAATATATGATATTGGTAGCTTACCTTTTGGGAACTCATTGTCTTTCATGGTGGTACAATTTCATGTGAAATCATACTTAGTTAGAAACATAATAGCCTATTTATTCTTGTCTCCATGTTGGGGGTAAAAATAGTTTTCAAATCATTTTTCATTCCTAAGGATCCACTTTCCCCTTGTTGAGATGCATATTTTGTGGTGGTTTGTCTTTCTTGCATAGAATTGAGGACCTCTTCTTTGCTTTAAAGAATATATCTTATAAAGGATCTCTCCTTGGTGATAGAAAGTGAGTAATCCTTCACCAATAATCCCCTTTCCTAGTAATAGGGAAGGTGCATATTCTTGATCCCCTTCGCCTTTCTTAGTTTTGAAGTCATCATCATTACTAAAGAGCTCCTCTTGGAGGTAGACATATTTAGGTGAAGATCCCTTCCTTCCTCTTTTATAGTCATGTATCTTTGAAAATGATCCCTTTACACTTGTTCAAATATATCTCTTTTACAACCATCTCTTCCTTGATTAAAGGAACAAATCCTATACAAGGATCTTTCTTCCTAGGTTGGAATGCATGTATGTCCGTGAAGGATATCTCCTTGGCATTAAAGGTGTTTATCCTTGATGTGGATCTCTATCTTCCTTAAGATATCAACATGGATGTATGCTAGCATCTTAAGGGGAGGGGAAATGAGGTCTCCTTATTTTTTGTATTAGTGCACGTTTCAATACCCATTTTATGCTCAATTTTCTCAACTGCCTTGCAAATTGAGGGTTTTGTTTAGCAATCTTTATGTTGATGCGCATTACAACATCCATTCTACAGTCGATTTTTTGGATTTCCTTGCAAATAGAGGGTTTTATTTGGTAATCTTTGTGTTTGTGCACACTACAACACATATTTTGTAGTTGCTTTTGGTTGGATTATCTAGCAAACTGAGGATTTTCTTTCTAATCTCTCTTTTTGCTAACATGATTAATAGTATGTAGCTCCTTACTAGACCGAGAAGTCATGTCTCTTCTCTTTCTCTCTTATCATGTGGCTCATAGTAATTAGCTCCTTAGTAGACCTCAGAGACATATCCCTTCTTCTCTCCTTAATTGGTGTATGTCCTTGATCTTTCTATAAGTCCACTTGTGCTCTTGTAATAACAGACCAAGAATGATATTAGTGGTTGAGACATTTTAATGTCAAGGTATCTTTAACTATTTGACTTGGAACCTTTTATTTTAGTACTAACTTTTTTTTTTCCTTTTGAATATTATTTGCATGAAATGATAGGATCCTATGCTTGGGGGCTTGCGTATCCCTCAAACTTAGTGCCATCCTATCCATAGCTTGTCTTTCTCTTAGATGTTCTTTCTCTTAATTTATACTTTATCATAAGTATAATCATAGTTCATACTCTACTAAAGTGGGGGCTAAATATAGTGTCATAAATTGTACTCCTTTAATTAGTGTCCAATTTCACACTCTCCTAGCACACATTTTAGTTTTACCATTCCTCTAAGCACTTTGGTACCTTTTCTTGCCTTTAATTAGTCCTCAATTCAACAATATGAGTTCTATTCTATTTTAAAACTTTGACACATTCCTATTTCAGCCCTTACTTTAAGTGTACCCTTTCTCCTCTATTATTTCAAGCTTATATGGGCCCTATCCTTTTTGAAGTTCAAAGCACTTTTTTCCCCACTTAAAAAATCACCAATCCTAATATAAATTATAAATCCAATACCAGGGCCCTATTTTCTCGCTTCCCTTAAAATTCAAGCCTATTTTGTTGGGACACTCCAGACAAGTCTAAAGTGTTTGATTCTTTTTGGCTAGAATTTTAGGAGAGAAATGTATTGGCCTTGACATTTTTAGATCTATCCTTAAAGTTGGGATATGACCATTGTGAGTTGGCCTAAAAGTGAAATTACCTTGAGAACCTTATATAAGACATCATTCCTAATTCATTTCATTATCTAATTCTTACAATTCAAGAGCTATCATTCCAATTCAAGAGAAAATCTAAGTATAAGGAGCAACAAGTTACAACAAGGCATATTAAACAATGTTTTCATGATGGATTTTGTGATGATTTACCATGTTAGTGCATCAACACTTGGAGGACTTAGCATAAGCGAATTGCATCATCATCAATATAATTAAGCTTGAGGTAATACTATTTTAGTTTAGTATATTACTTCATATTTCTATTTTATTCCTAATCATCATTTTTTTATGGTTAATTCCAACTCGAGGTTTGACTTAGGAAAGCCCCTATACAAACCAACACCATTTTACTCTCCTTTTATGCATTTGCATGTTCAAAAATAGTTTTCAAGTTCAGATTGAGAATACAAGAGTATAATGCAGATAGAGATAGAGAAAACTAGAGAAATTTCATCAGAGAAGGCAAGAACTAGGGCACCTAGCACCATAGTCCAGGTGTTTTGACTTGAAAGTTGACCATAAGTCAGATTGGAAGCTCCTAAGATTAGTTTGACCCCTATTTTGGACTTGGACACACAGAGAGACTAGGATTTATAGCCACAATGTCCACCTAGTTTCCACTTAGATTTTTGTCACAAGTTCCTCTCTACACCCTCTTTCTAGTTTTGTACACGTGAGTTGATTTCCAAATCTAAATTTGCATGTTAGTGCTAATTATTACCAATTTTGCGTCATAAGACCTAGTTTTTGTATCTATCTCATCCAATCAATCAAATTACTCAAGAAGAATAACTAATCATTGGGCCCAACTCTCCCAAGGGTTTGAAGTTTGGCCTATTTGTTATTCTCTTATGTAGTGTTGATATAAATGGTTTTCATTCCTAGTTTTCATTTTTAGACTAGTGAACTCATTTACCACATTACAAGGTGTAAAAAAGAACCTAGTCCCTTAGTCCTAAAAGTTAGGAGTACCTAAATTGCTGCTGAAGGGCTCTACATAGATAGAAGCACACATATCTAGTGCTACCTATTTTGATGAATTTTAGGATTTTTTAGTACTTCTAAGTTTTGTAGTATTTAATTTTTGAAACTATAGTGGGAATTGTTATACAATAATAAGTTTGTACCTTAGTGGAATCCTCATATTAAGTAGAAAAGATTAGAAGTTGAGATTTTTATCTTTCTCTCCATCAAAATGGAGTTTGATTTTGGTTAATTATTTGGTACTAACTAATGGTTTCATGTTCTAGGTGTGAGTGCATAATTCTATTTTAGGATGTTTTTATTAGTGTAAAATAGATTTTGAAGGAACCTAAAACTTTATTTATAAAATGTTGCCAACAAATAAGACACAAATAACCAATAGCCAACCAATAGCAAAAATAAAGAAATAAAATAGACAAAATAAAGATAAAAGGAAACCTAATGCATTTTATTCAAAGTCTCAGTTGATTCAAATTCCTAATGATAAAATTTCTTATTTAGGTTAGCCAAGCCTAGAAACTCCTTTTTATCCTCTTAAAAATATTTCTTCTTGCTTCCTCTTGTTTGAGAGCTCGATCCTTTCTAATCAGACCACTAGTACATTCAGAGCTGATTTCCGACGGTTGTTTGTCAGATTTGCGACGAATTTTTGTCAGAGTGCCGACAAAATCAACCATCGAAAACTCAGCGTCAGATTGGTCGACGATGCCATGCCTATTAGAAATACGACAATCTAATGGACTCTACCGATGGTCAAAGAAGTTGTCAAAATTAGTAGATTTCGTCACAAAGCCAACGATGATTTGGAACTTCGCACTGACGGTGATGCTGTTTATTCGACACTTGTGTTGTCGGTCCATTCAGAGACATCAACGACTACAAAGTGTCATCGCACGTACAACATCCTCATTGAATGTTTGTGTGGTTTGAGTTAGAAGTGTGACAACTCCAGAACATTTCACTAACGAGAACATTGTATGTTCGCCGATTACATCGTCGGTCGAAAGCTTGGTATTCATCATAATTTTGATGGTGATAATTTTTATCAAAATTAAATAATTATTATCCAGTGATTGATATGTACAGTGAATTATATTCTATCCCCACCACCTATTAGTAGGGGCATAGGTTTGAGGCTAATATGAGGCGCATGGTTTCAAGCTAATATGATCAGGCGCACCATGGTTGAGATGGTCCAACTCCCTAGTCTCACTCTATGACTAAGCTCATGCCATATCTAAATCAAATACATCTCAAATACATCATCGGTGGAAAGTTGCAAAATGCCATTTTCATACATAAGCAAGACATACACAATTGCGCACAATCACCAAGAGAACGGTAAAAAGTGTGTTTGAGATCATTGTCCTAATTGTGGTGTGGTCACGAAGAGATCATTGTAAATTTGTCAACCTCTTCGTGACCACACCACAATTAGGACAATGATCTCAAACACACTTTGTTCTCTTGATGATTGTTCCCAATTGTGTATGTCTTGCTTATGTATGAAAATGGCATTTTGCAGCTTTCCACCGATGATGTATTTGAGATGTCTTTGATCTAGATATGGCATGAGCTTAGTCGTAGAGTGAGACTAGGGAGTTGGACCATCTCAACCATGGTGCACCTGCATATGTATATAGTTTTGTGTATTCATTAAAGATTTTCATTTAATTTTGAGCATTTTGGTTAGCAAATTAGGGGTGCACTTTACATTCTTGTTGTTATCCAATTCACTTACTTTAGCTCTGTTTATTTCTTTAGATTTGGGGTCTAGAGCTCCTCCCTAAGCAGAGATTGTTGGTTTTGTCTCCCCTGCTTTGGTTGGAGAGTTTCTTGCTATCTCTGGTAGTTAGACCATAGAGTTTAGCTTTTCTTAGATTCATTAAGCTTTTTATTTGTTGTGTAGTGTCTTTCTTGATATGCTTGATTAGGATAGTGTTTAATCATTGATTTTCTAACCCTAATGACTAACATTTGTTTCTTGTGCTTCTCTTTGTGTGTGTAGCAATCAAATAAGTTTTTCTAACTATCCTTCTTTTTGCAGAGCATCATATACATATACATATTATGTATATATCTATATATCTACATATACATATATGACCAAATCCTATATATCATTTGGTTTGATTTTATTATTGGTTGTTTTCACATATGATATTATTATAATACCTAATGTTATATCCCTATTTATTTCTGTTATCCAATTTTCATTTATATGTCAATTGCATTTAATAGGGGTTTTTTTGTTGTTAGCATCTTCATGCTTTGAGTCTAAATTTTAATATCCTGAAGCTTATTCCAGTCTTTTCTAAGGTCCTAGGTCCTTGTTGTTTTGGAAATCTCATTAAAAGGCTCCAAAAGGTTTCAAATGTACCTTATAAATGAAAATAAGGGCTATATTCTTATGATTATATTGTAAAAACTTTAGAAAAGAAGCACATTCATGTGACTTAATGAAAGCAAAAGTTTTTTCCAAAATAAAATACTTTGGAGGGAAGGTCATTCAAGTCTTCAAATGCATGTTCTACATGTGACCAATAATTAACCTAAGTCCGAAGGAGTCAAACTCGGGTTTGACATAGCTGGACTTGGGTTTTCATGCAAATACCCTATTAGGGAGAGGGACTAGTAGTTGTGAGGGGTAACTTTGTCAACATGTAGCCATCACGTGGAATATCATAAGACCTCCAATTTTTTTAGAAATGTAAAATGGACATTTAACTATCTAAAAATTAAGGTTTGAAGGCGTGACTTTGTTACCAATTTTTTGACTCATGTCTTATCATGAATTTAGGAAAGTTTAGAGAAAGGATTTATTAAATACCTTGAAGGTGTCTATAAGGTTGAGCTTATTTAAAAGGATGAGATTACACAATGCAAGGTTTGGAGGGAAAATAATTCACTTGAAAAGGCATTTTAATTCAAAAGATGTAAAGACAAATAAAATTCTTTATTTACTTACAAATTTTTTCTAAAGGCCTCCTTCCACGTGATTATCAAGAAAATCAATTTCATGCACAGCTTGGAGGGAAATAGAAAGCTAAAAGTATAAGCTTTCATGTGATTTTAGGGTTTGCATTCTGTTTCAAATGAAAAGAACCATTTATAGCCAGTTTTTAGAAGTTATGCTAGGGTTCTGTTGGGTCTCAAATCAATAGATTGGATAGGTTCTAAGGAAATGCCAACTCCTATGATCAAACCCTCCAATTGACTTGGCCAACTTATAGAGTGAACCTATTTGGTTACTAACTCTCTCACTTTAGGCTCTGCAGGACCTAGGCGGGTATACCTACTCACTAGTTGTTCCTTCAACTGATGCTTTTTATAGCAGATTTAGTGTCTTGATCTAACTTCCCCCTATCTCAGAATGGCATCAGTTCCTAGAATGGAGATATAACAGATGAGTTCAAGATTGTTGTTTTAGAAGCTATTCGATCTTGGTGCTTGAAATTTATATATACACTATTGCTAATTTACCCTAGAATTCCTACTCAACTACTCCTATTATTCTTTATGTGAAAGTATGAATTGATGGGTTGTGTTTTATAGATGACCAGTGCCTTTCTTTGTTGTTTGGGCTACAGAGTCTTTATATTTCTTTAGGACTTATTGTGTAAACTTATGAGACAATTTTTAAACCCACCCCCTCTCGATGAGTCTGTCAATTACTATTTCTTATGAGCTCTACTTTGATGTCTTTATTGTAATTTGCTTGAATGAATTTAACTCTAACCTTAAGAGACTGTCCAAGGAAGAAATACGAGGAACAATTACAATTTGCAAGTAAATCTTTTATTCAAATCTACAATATGAAACATAGAGTTTTACTGGAAGAACACAAGTAACCTTATCTCCTTTAGATAATATCACAAGCAACTGCCTGTAGAAAAATGCAGTAATCCGCAATGGTTCGAATCCACTTCTAGGATTCACTAAAATGCTTCATTTTAGTTTTCTACGTTATTGTTTATAGGTGGAAAGCCTAAGGTTCAATGTCGAAATTGGTTGCTCTGATACCATATGTAATATTCCATTAATTCTATACTTAAAGAAAATAAATTGTGATCTATATTAAGATAAAAAATTGAGCATTTCAAAATAAAACATAACTACTTCAGTTGAAGGAGAAAACTAACTAAATGTTCTTCAACATAATTAGAATCTAGCTAATTTATCTAAAAGGAAGGTAATCTTTTAACAATAAAAAACATTGAACAAATATTATTAAGCTAATCAATATGAGAAGGAATTCAAATGGCAAGTTTCATTTTTGAGGGAAGAGATAAAGGTTCAGAGGTTACAATTCATTTAACTTTCCAACTGAAACTTTTTGTATCAAGCCTCGACATAGTTTGGAATAGGGAAAGCATCATCAAGGGCTTCTCCATTCAATCATAGGCTTTCTTTTCTCCCATGCCCCTTCCAATTGGAAGAGACCCAACCCTTCATGAGGGTGCATTCTAAGGATTGGGTCTCTTTTACATCTAGCCATCTGATCTTGGTGTTCAAAACCTACACGCAACTACTCAGTCACGCGCTGTAGGTAACCCCTAACTACTATGACCATATGACTAGTAGGTGTATCTAGTTCATGTGACCTAAAAATCACTTAGATAAAGCTTCACCATCTTGGCCAAGGTTTTAACATTGCAAGCACCAATGCGTTGTTAGTGTTCACCTCCCTTGCTCGACTTGTACATCCAATTCTTGAGCTCAACAAACTCACTAGTTACCAACCATCTAAACAAGCCATTTGCTTAATGTGTACTAACAATAATGGTTATTAACGACCATCATATGATAAATAGCATACACTTGAGCCAACTAACTCACTAGTTTACTAACCAACTATCTAGTGAACTGCTTAATGTCTACTAAGAATAATGGTCATAAATGACCATCATAAGATAATTAACATACACTTGAGTCAGTTGATTCATTGGTTACAAAACTTCTAGGTTTAGCTGATCCAATTCGTTACATAACAGTCTCATGTCTACTGACATTAACGGTTTACAAGCACCTTCATGGGATTGTGACATAACCTAACAAGCCAATTGCTACAAATCCCCTATCTCTAACAAGCTTCAACTGTCATCATGGAATTAAACCTAATACAACATTGGTTCCCTTATTTAGCTAAATTAACACATCATATTGTGACTCAACAAAAAATATGGTTCTAATATATTTTTTTGTCTTTGTATATTCCCAAAAGTATGCATCTAATTGATGATAAGAATCCTTCTTCAAGTCTTGCAACCATGGAGACTGGTTATAATCTGATTAAAACTGATGTGCATTGATTCCAAGATGAACCATATTCGGTTGAACTATGAGTTAAGAGTGGAAAACAAATAAACATAGAATAGCTGCAATACTTAGCTATTATGCCCTCGTGGGCTAGAAATCATATTCTATAGTGAATGCTCCGAGGTTTCTACTCAACCATACTATGCACAAGATATGAATGCAGTATTCAATTTTCTTATGAATAAGGTAATACAGTGTATTCGATGAAAAGTAACAGAATATCGTCATAATTTATATATGTGAATAAATTTATCTTCCTTAAGTTCAAGACTTGATAATGAATGAGTAAATCATTTAGGCTCTACAATTTATCTTAACAAGAAATATCATGAACATGCAATAGCTATACATCGGCTACTCAAGGTGGAATTCATGCAGCTATGCAAGACAGAATAATCACAATTAGGCATGATAGTATGTTCACAGCTATCAGAGAAAGATTCTTTTCAATTCATTTTACTTTTTCTTTTAATGAGTAAATATTTCCACAATCAATTAGTGATACACGATTAAGCTCTGCATTTCAGTCGGATATGAAATAGATACATACCTGATGTGAGAGGAAATGAGGAAGGAAATACCCCTCGAATGCAACATTTACACGACTATGATAGAAGAGAATTTGGAACAGTCTTTGTTTCCTTGTTCTTTCCCCACTACTAAAAGGTCACATATGCAAAGTGTTAGTTAAGATGAGAGGGGGGGGGGGTGAATCATAAAAACTCACAATACAATATATTCACCAGATTCAACCTCGGTAGCCTTTACTGATATGCAACTATGACTGTAAATCATTCAATACTCACAAACAGATACACTTAAAACATCATAACACATTTAACACCAGATTTAACATGGAAACCCAAATAGGGAAAAACCACTGTGGAATTTCGGACCCACTAAGAAATATACCCTTCTAGAGTATGCTCGGTTAAAAGCTAATCTAGTTACAGATTACAAAAACACATTGCTGTATGTGACCCGGTTAAGGGATTTCCCTCAGACTTGTTAGAGTCTTGCACTTTGTTAGAAGTGACCTTGTCAAAGGATTTCAAACACTCATTTAGAATGTCACCTTGCTAGAGGGTTTACAAATAAGACTGTTAAGTCCACTCGGTTAAGAGATTTCCTGCCACTTACAAAATAAATAACAGTAATAAAATATATCTGCAACTTCACATCTGAAATGCTAAAGCAGATTCTATATGCTCAAAACAATCTTGTCATAAGACTTATCTTGCTTCTTGCTGGGCTTCTCAATCTATTCTTCAATCAGATCTTCAATCTTTTGTGCTTGGTGATCACTACTATCGTGTCACTGTTCTTCTATTTTGTTTGCATGCATTGTTCATCAACAATTTCTTATTTATGAACAATACCTAACCGCTTAATCTCCCTGATCACATTTCCCATAATCAATCTTAGCCATCAGATCTTAAAACATGACTAGGTTCATTGTATCCTTCGATCTGAAAACATTTTACCTTGCCTTGGAACTTGTGCTAGGTTATGACCATTCAATCTGCACTATAGATCTTATCTCTTGTATTTTCAATGTCGTAGATCCTCAACAAACTTCTTGCATGACATACCAATCATCTGATCAACTCTAGCTCATTGGTATTCTACATTTAATAATGTATTTATCCATCCAATGCATTCTATTATTACTCGGTTGTTACTCGGTAAATACTGAACTTCACTCGGTAGATGTTCTACCTTCTTTGACAGATAGTTAGGGTTTACCGACTAGCATCTTTCTCGGTAACATAGAACAATATCAAGCATTAACTAATTCTATAGCTGTAAATCTTTTCTCCTTATTGTTCAGTCTTTGAATACTCATATATGGGACATCAAAACAATCAAAACAACATAATCTCATCACTGTCTAGCTCGGTAATAGTTGCCCATTGAATAACTTATTATTCCCCTTTTATTTTCTCATTCATTCTGTGTCTCTTACCAACATATTTATACTTATCAAAACATACTCATTAAGATATGGCAACATCATACTGAATCAGAAAATCAATTGCTTGACATCAATGACAAAATAATGTTATTAAGATAGTAATCATCCTTTCTCAATTATATCAACAATCTCCAACAACCTTCTCAATATCCTCATACCAACAAACTTACTAAGATGAGAACAATCTCCTTTTGTGAAAATGCTAACAATCTCCCCCTTTGGCATTGATGGCAAAACCAACTTTAATGGCAATTTCAATTGATTTGGATTCGGATTGCTGTTTAAACTTCTCTGAAATTTTCTGGAATTCTCCTCCAGTCATTAGTCTTCTCCCAGCATCTTCTATTCGTTCCTTATAGATTAGTCTTCTCCCCCTTTGACAATAATGCCAAAAGGAAAAAACTAATTCATGATTTCTTCCTTTGTGAAGTAATTTCCTTGCAGTCTCATTCACGGTCAGAGCATCTTTGTCTTCAATCACTTTTTCTTGTACAACTTTAGGCAACCTCCTAAAGTGTGTAAAGCAACATCAACTCATAAATAGTCATCCTTTAGATTCATAGAATTGATGCTTTCACCGAACGTTGTCAGTGTTTACTAGATAGGGGTAGGACCCCTAATTGACTTCTGAGATACTCAAAAGTGTCCCTTGGCAATGGCTTTGTGAAAATATCTGCTATTTGTTCCTTTGAACTGATATATACCAGCACAACTTTCTTCTCTTGAACTTCTTCTCTGAGATAATGATACTTTATAGAGATATGCTTTGTCTTAGAGTGCATTACCGGATTCTTTGAAATGTTAATGGCACTAGTATTATCAGAGAATATAGTTACTGGCTCGGTAACTTTCTCATTCATACCTTCCAACAGTTGTTTGATCCATGCTATATTGGTACAATTCAATGCTGCAGCGACATATTCAGCTTCAGCTATTGACTGTGAAATGCATCCTTGTTTCTTGCTAAGCCAACTTACTAGTCTATCTCCCAAAAAGAAAGCTCCATCGCTTGTGCTTTTCCTGTCATCAATGTTTCCTGCCCAATCAACATCAGTATAGACTTTTAAGTCAAAAACATTTCTCTTTTGATATACTAAGCCATAATCTTCAGTGCCTTTCAGGTATCTGAAAATTCTCTTGATTGTTGTCAAATGAGTTTCTTTGGGATCTGCAGAAAATCTTGCAACTATACCTACTGCATGTGCTATATCTGGCCTGCTGTGAACCACATATTGCAACTTTCCAATCATAGATCGGTAAAGTGTCTCATCAACATATGTAGATTCATCACTCTTTGATAGTTTACAATTGGTAGTCATAGGAGTACTTATAGGTTTAGAATCCTCCACTCCAAATTTCTTCAAGATTTCCTTTATATACTTGGATTGAGTAATGAAAATCTCATTTTTCATTTGTAGTATCTGCAAACCTATAAAATAATTTATTTCACCGATTAATGACATCTCAAATTCTTTGCACATTTCATTTCCAAAGTTCTTGCATAAGGAGTTATTTCCACAAAAAACAATATCATCAAATATGGCTGAAAGCAGTATACCATTGTTTTCATCATTTTTCATATACATATTTACGTTTTCACTTGTCCTTATAAATCCAATCTTGATCAAATAAGAGTGCAGTCTTTCATACCATGCTCTAGGTGCTTGCTTTAAACCATATAATGCTTTGTTCAGCTTACATACCTGATCTTTATTCTTGTCTTCAATAAATCCTTCAGGCTGTTCAATATAAACTTCTTCTTCTAGTATACCATTCAAAAATGCAGATTTAACATCCATTTGATATACCTTGAAATTTTTGTAAGCATCATATGCCAACAATGTTCTCACTCCTTCAAGTCTTGCCATAGGTGGAAAAGTCTCACCATACTCAATTCTTTCTTCTTGAGCATATCCTTTGCAAACTAGTCTTGCTTTGTTCCAAATGACCTCTCATTTTTCATTTAGCTTGTTTCTGAAAAACCACTTTGTACCGATTACATTTTTCTCTTTTGGTCTTGGGACCAGTGTCCATGTTTCATTCTTCTTGATTTGTTCAATTTCTTCTGTCAGAACATTTATCCAATCTTCATTACTAAATGCCTTTTTTACTATCCTCGGTTCAAATTCAGATATCAGACATGTGTTTTGTCTCAGTTTGTTCCTTGTCATCACTGGATCATCCTTATCTCCAATAATCTGACTTGATGCATGATTTCTTTTGACATACTTGGCTAATATGGGCTCGATATGCTCCGTTTGATCTTCTTCATCACTCGGTAATTGAGTATTTTCTTCATTTTCTTCATCAACTTTCTCGGTAGGATTTCTCAGTTGAACATAAACAAATTCTTCATAATTTTCTGGTTCTTTGAAATTTCCTTCATCATTTCTTTCTGCAAATTCATCAATTTTCACATTTGCACTTTCTACTATTTTGTTAGATGATTTGATCAGACATTTAAATGCTTTACTTCTAGAAGAATAGCCAAGGAATGTTCCTTCCTCGCTTTTCTGATCAAACTTTCCATTTCTATCATCTTTGTGAACATAGCATCTACTTCCAAATATTTTAAAATAACTTTCATTGGGTTTCTTATCATACCAAATTTCATATGGTGTCTTCAAAGTTCCTTTCTTCAGTTGTACTTGGTTCAGGGTGTAAACTGCAGTGCTGATTGCTTCTCTCCAAAATGTTTGAGGTACCCTCTTTTCTATCATCAGGGTTCTGGCACAATCTACAATTGATCCGTTTCTTCTTTCAGCTATCCCATTTTGCTGAGGTGTTCTCGGTGCAGACACTTGTCTCTTTATACCATGATCATTGCAAAATAGGTTAAATTCATCAGAAATGAATTCTCCTCCTCTATCAGATCTTAGACATTTCAACTGTCTTCCTATTTCTTTTTCAATTGTAGCCTTATACCATTTGAACATTTTAAAGGCTTCTGATTTTTCTTTTAAAAACATAACTGACATCATTCTTGAGTAATCATCCACAAATAATATGAAGTATTTATCTCCATAATAACTTTGAACTTTCATAGGACCACAAAGATCAGTGTGCACTAGATCTAAAATTCCTTTAGAAGTGTAGGACTTACTTGTAAAGCTTGACTTTGTCATCTTACCCATCTGGCATCCTCGACATATTGCATTCTTAGGTTTTTCCAGGCTCGGTAGACCTCTTACTGGGTGCTTCTTACTTATTTTGATCAGGTTATCAAAATTTACATGACAAAACCTTTTATGCCATAACCAGGTATCTTCTAGTTTAGCATATAGACAATTGTTCTGAGTTGAGTCAAGATGAAATGTATTACCTTTTCTTTGTGTCCCGGTAGCAACCAACTTTCCATGTTTTTCATGAACTTTGACACATCCCTTCTGGAATTCTATTCGGTATCTTGTATTGTTTAGCTGTGCTACACTCAACAAATTGTATTTCAAACCTTCAACCTAGTATACATCATCACATTTAGCATTGTCAAGAAGTGTTATAGATCCTTTACCTTTCACCGGACATGGTGCATCATTACCAAATCTTACATATCCTCCATCATAGTCTTCTAATTTAACAATCTTTTGTTTATCACCTGTCATGTGATGTGAGCATCCACTATCTATGATCCAAGAATCATTTTTATTTATGTGAGATATTAGGGCTTTTTCTTCATACCTTTCTTCATCTGATCCATCTTTGATAGCCACATAAACAACTTCCTCTGTATCAGTCCCACCAGATTTATCATCGTTGGATTCCTCATCAGCTACTAGGCATGTCTTTCTATCTTTCCTTTTGAAGTCTCGGTGTCCTCTGTATTGGTTGTCTTTCTGTCTGTCATCTCGGTATTCTCTCTTTTCACTAGATTCTTTGTCAAGACAGTTAGAAGCCATATGTCCTATTCTATCATAGTTAAAACATTTTAAAGGTAATTTTCCTTTATACTTACCTTTGCCTCTCGGTAACCTTCTGGCTAATAATGCTTCAAACTCTTCTTGATTTTTGATTTCTTCATATAGTTTGTGTACCTCTTCCATGTTTTTGCAAAATCTTTCACTTGCTCCACTGTGATTACCTTTAGTATACTTATACATTCTATCATTGTAATCATCAGATTCATCGATATGAAAAGAACTGAATGCAGCTTCAACTTGATTTATCGAGGACCCACTGTTATCAAAATTACTTAACTCAAATGTATGTAGCTTACCAATAGTAGCATCCAAAGAGACTGGCATGTTTGGCACAGACCTTAATTCATTGATTGCAGAGACTTGAATGGCATAAGCAGGTAGAAGTGTTCTAAGCAACTTACTTGTTACATCCTTTTCTTCAATAGTTCCTCCTACTCCTCTGATTTGATTGACAGTTTCCTTTAACCTTGTACTATATTGGGTTATGTTCTCACCTTCATTCATTCTCATGGATTCAAGTTGACCTCTTAGACTATCTACTTTTGCTCTCTAAACATGTTCATCACCACCATACACAGATATAAGCTTGGTCCACATCGCTTTGGCATCATTGCAGCCTTCTAGATCATTAAACTCTGAGTCGGTTAATGCAGATGTTATTTCAATCATAGCTTGAATATGTTCTTGCTTTTCCTTTATCTCTTCCATTGTCATCGGGTTGGTGCTAGGTGCTATGTAATCATTCTCCAGATAATATGTTGCATATTCTCCAATTCCTGATAAATGCAGCTTCATCCTTTTCTGCCATGTGGAGAAACTTGACTTGTTTAGTTTTGGTGCATCCCTTTTATACATCTTCGGATCTTGCCTCAAGTACCTTTAAACTTTTCTTCCAGAGTCCAAAGCTCTGATACCAATTGTTAGTTAAGATGAGAGGGGGCCGGGGGGGGGGGGGGGGGGGGGTGAATCATAAAAACTCACAATACAATATATTCACTAGATTCAACTGTCATGCCCAAACTTTTGGGCACGAACGGAATACTTTTTTATTTATTTTTAAACATATCCTAATAACACTAAATTTGCTAATATGAAACGCAATAACAAGTTTTGTCTTAACTATGTTTGATTTAATCTAACATCCAAATCAAGTAAGCGAACATAATTTAAATTAAATGCGGAATACTAAAAGAATTATTTATTATCTCATCAATTTCAATCAATAAGTTAATTTAACCAAAAATCTCTAAATTAATTGACAAAGGTAATATTAATCTCCAAAAATAATTACAATTTAAAAACATCATATTTAATGTTTATATAATCGGTCATAAAATATGAATGTATAAATAAAATAATTAACCTAAGGTTAGAATTCATACATTCATATATATATATATATGTTTATTTATTTATTAAACATAGATATTTAAACATGGGGATACTTATTTTCTAAATAACATTAATATAACAATACCCATTTAACCTAATGAATTTATTATAAAAATACCCCTCTCAACTCTATTTCTTCTTCCATCTAAATGCCTTGCCCTAACCCTATTTTCGGGTTAGGGCTTAACCATGATATTTTTCTTGAGAGAAGTGTGTGTGTGTGTGTGTGTGTGTGTGTGTTTTTCTGCAGGGCAGGGGAGGCAGAGGGTTTTGAAGAGGGAGGGAGGCAGTGCGGCGACCGAGCTCGACGAAGGGGAGGGAGCGGTGGCACGGGGTTTCCCTGGCCGCCACTGTGTGTACACATAGCGGCGGCGGTGCCGGGTGCCGCCCACTATGTGTCCACA
This sequence comes from Cryptomeria japonica, assembly GCF_030272615.1. Lineage (NCBI taxonomy): Eukaryota > Viridiplantae > Streptophyta > Pinopsida > Cupressales > Cupressaceae > Cryptomeria > Cryptomeria japonica. Next base: position 847,563,693 of record NC_081407.1, read on the forward strand.
CACTGGAGGCCGCGGGCCGTCCACTGTGTGTCCACATAGTGGTTTGGCCCTTCGGCTCCCCCCAAATAGTTTATTTTATTTAATAATAAATTTAGTTTTTTTTGTTTTTTTTTGTTTTGTTATATATATATATATATAAAATCTATCCATGGTTAGATCCAAGGTAGATTTAATATGGATTTTCATAGATGAATAATGTTATATATATATATTTTTAAAAAAACTTGCAGGAAATTAATAAATGAAATGGCAGCTTAGCATTAGTTTAATATTTTTATTTCTTCCTTTAGATCTAGACATAAATCTATAGTACAATTATTAAAGTTTAATTCTGCAATACATAAAGGAGAGAATGACAAAATTAATTAAATTTAAGCAGCACCTATATTAATTTTTAGATTTATTTTTTGCGAATAAATAAAAGGGAAAATGACATAATTTAATAAACTATATTTGCATTTCCATAAATAGGACTAAATGTTTTATTTCCAGCTTACTAACATACATGCTTTTCTATTTCTATTTCTATTTTTTTTTCAATACTTTCAAATGCGTAAGGGGATAAAATGAATTTCTTGATTTTCAAAATAACACATGCACAACAAATATTATTTTCAGAACTATAGGGACTAAATCCAGAAATACACATTTCTTTTTTTTTTGCAACAAAATAATACTTAATAAAAATATTGCATTTCTTTAAAGTGTGTTTAAAATACAATATAGCCAACAATACAAATGGGTGATATACCCAACTAGTCTCTCTTTTCTATTAAATGAGGACTTTAAATAGAATAGATACATTTTCTTTTTAAGGTAAATACAACATGCAACTTTTTATTTACATTCCTGCAACTAAAAATATAGCATCCCTTTTCTTATTCTTTTTCTGCAACTCAAATAAAAACAACTCCTAGCCTGACTTTTTCCTTCCATTCCAAGCAACCTGCAAATAAATCATAAGGCTTGACCATGGAGTGCTCACCTCCCAGCCTAGGCTTACCAGAAGCCACCCCCGAGCTTGGAGAACCAAGCCCTAGATAGGTTACAGAATGCAAACACAACAAGCAAGGGAAAAACATACAACAAACACTTTCCCAACCAAGGCTACACTTCATCACAAAATGTGATGATTTTACATGGGTGGTAGTGGACCAAATACCTCGAGGAGACGGCAAGAATGGTAGATCACAAAGCCACCTCATGGAAAATAGAGATATATCACAAGTTCATTAACCCCACATTCTTATGCCCCCCAAGGCATTCAAGCCATACTTTCTCCCCTTATGACCCCCAAATGCATAAACCAGGCCATGCAGCAAGGGTCACATATACACCCCTTGAGTTCGCTCTCAAATGAGAATCTCTCACTTGAGGGTTGTCAAACTCCTACCACTCGCAAGACCGTCCTACTCTCCCAAGAGTAGAAGGCCTTGGTTACTCGCAAATCACAGGAAATGCACAAAAGAATAAAAGAAAGGACGCATAATAATTTTTTTACAAAAGAAAATACAAGACAACAATTTTTTCATTCAAACAATCTTTCCGACATAAACATGCAACTTTAAAATAAACAAAGGAAGAAGATGAACCAACCTTCAATTTGCCCAAATGTTTGCTAGAACTATTTTGAGGATGAGCAGCCCAAATCCACAAATCTTCCCTCTACACTTAGCCAAAATTCTATCCCAAAACTGTATTTTTTTTCAAAATTGTCTGATCTCCAAAAATGGAGAGTGGGTGATTACCCACAAAATCTCTCATTCTTGCCTAAAAATACCTCAGTGAGAGTTCTCACAGGTTTCTAAAACTGAAAAGGGAAAAAGTAAGAAAAAGTGGAAAATGATCTCTCATAAAAAAGGAAGGTTATCTAACCTAGATATCACCTTCTAATTTCAATTTTCGCTCACCTTAGGAAACCTACTTTTTGAGGTGACTAAACAGTCACATGGGAGTAGACACATGCCTAAAAATACTCCTAACCCATAGGTATACCTTATGGACTTTAGGAAACACCTTTAAAATACCCCTAGGAGTCCATTTGACCCCTTATAAACCCATCTGAAGTTAAATTTCGGGTCAAACCTGTGTTGACCACTCCAAAGACTCTCTACCCAAGGAAAATTTAGAACCACGTTCAAATGCTTGAAAAAGCTATGGTTGAAACAACTCCCTCCAAGAGACAAGTCAAAAATCAAGACATAAATCAACACGTGTCAAGTGACACAATAAAATGCATTACAAAATTACACATGGAAATTGTCTCTTGTTGGATTTAAATAAATCAATAAATAAAATTTAACACACATGCATCATTTACTATTACAAATAAAATACGATACATACGGGGTGTTGTCTCTCCAAATAGACAACCCCTAGCTTTATGAACGTACATAGGTCTAGGTTTGGTTCTCCATAATATTTCCATGGTCACATGGATAATTTTCCTGCGCATCTCAATTACACATTAGTACTTCCAAATAACCTCATACAATATTTAAACACATGAATAAGAATACATGTCAAACACTCTGCATACAATTGACATTAAACAAAATCAATATATCTTGTATCAAAATAAATCCACATAAGTAATTATCATAATCCTCATAATTTGATCCATACATAAGACATGCATCCAATTTCTATCATCATAGTAAAGTCCTGCAAATCCAATAATGACATACATCATCCCAAATTTATCCTATTCTAGAATCATATAGAGTTCTATATCTATAATGCATAGAAATGAAGCATCAATATATATCAATGTTATCCAAATCATGGAATCATATAAGTTCTAAATCCATAATGCATAAAAATAAAGCATCCATAATAGTCTCAACATGAAAATCACTGAAATGCTAGGATGAGTCGGGGTAGGGCCTCACATCAACCTCGGTAGCCTTTATTGATATGCAACTATGACTGTAAATCATTCAATACTCACAAACAGATACACTTAAAACATCATAACACATTTAACACCAGATTTAACGTGGAAACCCAAATAGGGAAAAACCACTGTGGGATTTCAGACCCACTAAGAAATATACCCTTCTAGAGTATGCTCGGTTAAAAGCTAATCCAGTTATAGATTACAAAAACACATTGCTATATGTGACTCGATTAAGGGATTTCCCTCAAACTTGTTAGAGTCTTGCACTTTGTTAGAAGTGACCTTGTCAAAGGATTTCAAACACTCATTTAGAATGTTACCTTGCTAGAGGGTTTACAAATAAGACTGTTAAGTCCACTTGGTTAAGAGATTTCCTGTCACTTACAAAATAAAAAACAGTAATAAAATATATCTGCAACTTCACATCTGAAATGCTAAAGCAGATTCTATATGGTCAAAACAATCTTGTCATAAGACTTATCTTGCTTCTTGCTGGGCTTCTCAATCTGTTCTTCAATCAGATCTTCAATCTTCTGTGCTCGGTGATCACTATTGTCGTGTCACTGTTCTTCTATTTTTCCCGCATGCATTGTTCATTAACAGTTTCTTATTTATGAACAATACCTAACCGCTTAATCTCCTTGATCACATTTCCCATGATCAATCTTAGCCATCAGATCTTAAAACGTGACTAGGTTCATTATATCCTTCGATCTGAAAAACGTTTTACCTTGCCTTGGAACTTGTGCTAGGTTATGACCATTCAATCTGTGCTGTAGACCTTATCTATTGTATTTTCGATGTCATAAATCCTCAACAAACTTCCTGCATGACATACCAATCATCTGATCAACTCCAGCTCATTGGTATTCTACATTTAATAATGTATTTATCCATCCAATGCATTCTGTTATTACTCGGTTGTTACTCGATAAATACTGAACTTCACTCGGTAGATGTTCTGCCTTCTTTAACCGATAGTGATAACCTTAGGGTTTACCGACTAGCATCTTGCTCAGTAACATAGAACAGTATCAAGCCTTAATTAATTCTCTAGCTTGAAATCTTTTCTCCTTATTGTCCAGTCTTTGAATACTCATATATGGGATATCAAAACAAACAAAACAACATAATCTCATCACTGTCTAACTCGGTAATAGTTGTCCATTGAATAACTTATTATTCCCCTTTTATTTTCTCATTCATTTTGTTTCCCTTACTGACATCTTTATACTTATCAAAACATACTCATTAAGGTATGGCAACATCATACTGAATCAGAAAATCAATTGCTTGACATCAATGACAAAATAATGTTATTAAGATAGTAATCGTCCTTTCCCAATTATATCAACAATCTCCAACAACCTTCTCAATATCCTCATACCAACAAACTTACTGAGATGCTAACAATCTCCTTTTGTGAAAATGCTAACACAAAGGAAAATCAACTGATTATATTATATATATTCGCCAAAATAGTACAATGGTAAGCCTAAGGCTATAATCTACTCCTTTCTCTAAATTTCCTCCATATTACAAACTCTCCCTCCTTTATATGAGAATATACATTATCACCAAGCATCATGGCTTTTCAACATATAACCCTTAACTAACACTTTTGTTTCGAACATTACTTCGACTAGGTATTTTCTCCCTTCATCAAAATGCTGTATTCGGTCACTGTGGCTATCTCCTGACCGATACCTATCTGATATCCATCAGTTTTTTATGTCAAAGAAACCTTGGCCTTCGGTGACCTCCTTTATTTTTCCATCAAAATACCTCTTCCATCGATATCACTATGCCCCATCGATGAATGGATCTATTGTCTCACTGAAGCCTTTCTTTATCCTCTCTTGTCATCTTCCACCAATAAAGTTATATCAGCAAAACAACGCATATCGGAGACATGCCTTTTAGCCTCCTCAAAACCTATTTCCTCATCGATATATATTTGATGTCCATCGGGTTTCATGTCGAAGAAACCTTGGGCTTCAGTAACTTCCTTTATCCTTCCATCGAAACACTTTTTCTATCGACATCACTACACTCCTTCAATGAATGGGTCTATTGTTTCATCGAGGCCATATTTCTTTTGATGATTTGCTTCCACTATCATCTTTCATCGATGAGCCCATTAGTAATCTTCCTTGATAAAGTTGCATCCATAAAACCACACATATCGATAACATGCCTTTTAGCCTCCTCGAAACTCATATCCTTATCGATATCTTTTATCGATGTAGCTTCCTTTTGTTGGATCGATATCATTCTTTCGATAAGAACGCTTCTTTCGGTAAGTTTCCTTCATGTTGCACCGATGGTATTATTTCCTCGGAAGCCTTTTCCCATTGATGAAAACCATCTTTTCTTTCTTCGATATCCTCTTTCGGTGGAATCATTGCTTTCGATGAGTCCCTTTTAGAGTTCATCCGTGTTACCTTTCCTTCGATACCCTTTTTATATCGATGATACATTGCTGGGTCTCATCGATACTATTTGAATTTTGGATATTTCAATAGAATGCTATTAGACTTGTTTGATAACTTATGGGTTATTACAGTATCAATGAAAATGATGATTTCTTCCAAAGATAGATGGCTTCTATGATTTAATCTCTCAAATCAAGATATTTTACTTAATTTAGATTTGATGCTCAGTAGGTTCCACAAGCTACACCTTCAGTTTATGTCCTAGCACGTCACCGCAAGGAGGAAGGTTTATAAGAAAAGGACTGCATGCAATAGTCAAAGGGTTACTTCAAAGTTTGAATGAGAGGTTTGCCTCTTCGATGAAGGAGTTTCATAAAAATATGAAGAGAATCCATAAGGACATTTACAAAGCACCTCATGCCAACACCATGCAAACCACATGCAGAGTTTAGGCTTGATAGAAGTTAGCATCAAAGCTTCTGGAGAGAAATTGTCATAGTCATAACAATAGATATCCACATTTGGAGGTAGGGTTTTCAGAACCCTATTTTAGAATTTTTAGTATCTTATTATTTAAATCATGCATTGGATACGCCTACAGTAATGATTCAAGCAAAAGTCGGGTTAACGGAGAAATCTGATTATCTATAAAAAATAATATAGTTTCAGCTTTGTGTTATGACAACATCTATAAGTTTGTCAATGCTTTCTTGCTCACCATAAGGGTTCCACATATTATTTAAAAGGGTTGATTGTCTTGCTAGATTTTCTTTTTCCTTGAAGTGAGCAAATCCCTAGGTCTCTTTTGTTCCCTAGGATAGCTTAGAAAGTACAGTCATGCAAAAGTCATTTAGTGAAATCATCAAGAGTTTTTAATCCCAAAACAAATCTCAATCATAAATAGAAAAGGTGCAATAGTATGATTGACACAAACCAGATAAAGATCAAGTACGGGAAGCAGTGAGCAAGGTCTTTTACATATAGGGTAATAAAAGTAATGAATAGTGGCCCAAAATTATTCAAAAGGTCAAGAAATAGAGCAAGCTTGAGAGTCAAATTCAAAAGACAAAGACATCATATGATCATTGAGCAGTGATTTGAAATACAAATTATAGCAAGGTATTGTGACTATAAGATAGAAACCATCCTAGGAGCCTCCAATATATCAAAAGTTGAGAAAGTAGCAAGCTTACTGTACAAATACAATGATCACTATAAAGTTGCAGTCAAGTTCAAAGCATTGATTTGTGGGAACAAAGGGTTTCATATGGGGATAGAGGGGTCTCATGAAATATCATGACAATCATAATCATAATCTAAAGAGTAGTCAAATCTTCAAGATAGATTGGTGATAGTGTAGTCATTCATTCATTATTTTGGACATTTCAAGCTATGTTTTCCTAATAGATGGTCAAGTATAGAACAACAACACTCAGAAAATACAGTCTAGAGAGATTGCAATCTACAGTAAAGCCAGTAGGCAGTCATACCTAGTACCAAATAAAATGACACTAATCAAGTCTACTGAGTGAAAAAGAGCAGGGTATAAGTTTCTAAAAGGTCTTTTCAAACCTAACAACAAATAACACGTTATTGTTGCAACATTATCAAAACTTGACAAGAACAACACCTTATAACCTCAAGAGGCATAGCAATCATAGGGAAACTCATGTCAAATGTGCAACTCAATACAATAAATAATCTTAGTTTGTATCCCGATAGCATCATAATGCAGTCCTTGACCAAGTATGCATACAAGAAACATCTAGTTCTATTAAGGCACAAGCATCAAAGTCAGAGGTTATGACAACTAGTAAAAAACATCAAGTACAAAATGGTTAGTCTCAGTCACTAGAACACAATTTGCAACATGCATTAGGAGTTGTCCTCCTTACAAATAGTGCAACATTAAAAAGGTATTATCAAAGCTACAACCACAATTCAAAGAGGAAGCTTACAAAGATAGGACAAAGCTAGGTACAGTCATAAGTCAAGGCAAATACATAGTTGAAACTCAGTCCAAAATAGTGAAGAAGTTCAACAAATGACATGAGAAGTCTAAAGAAGTATTATATCAATAATGAGTCAAGGATCAATGAAGAGAATTTTTGCATCCATGATACAATCCTTAAAAGCATCCATGATACAATCTCAAACACACTTTTTACCGTTCTCTTGGTGATTGTGCCCAATTGTGTATGTCTTTCTTATGTATGAAAATGACATTTTGCAGCTTTCCACCAACGATGTATTTGAGATGTCTTTGATTTAGATATGGCATGAGCTTAGTCGTAGAGTGAGACTAGGGAGTTGGACCATCTCAACCATGGTGCGCCTGCATATGTATATAGTTTTGTGTATTCATTAAAGATTTTTATTTAATTTTAATCAACTAAAGAGCAATATTCATGACTTACAAGTAATAAAAAAACTTACAAGGATGAGGCATATTCATAACTTTTGCAGTCCTACTTTGGATATCAACACTAGAAGCAACTCATATTGTTCGTGTACAGACAAGAAAATATGGGAGTTCATTATACCCAACAACTTGTGTTGTTGTTGTTCGTGTTGGCTCTGTTGGACCCTGCAATTAAGATTCAATATACATTATTCAATAAGATTAACTGTGCAACATAATGAAATATTGAAAAGTGTGTTATCTTGTTGAGCTTCGCTTGGTTTTGAGAATAGTTTAATATTCTCTACTTAACAGGGCCAACCACGTGAAGGTGGAAGCTCATTTGGCCCCTCCCCCCCAACATCACTCTAAATTCCCCGTTAACATCTTATAACATTCATTCATTCATTCTTTCTACCATTAATAAAATATAGCATTCATTCATTAATATCACATAATGTTCATTAACACATAACATTGATTAACATTAATTAACACACAATATTCATCAATATTAATTAACACATATCATCCATAACCATTAATTAGCACATAATTACATTCACTAACACATAAAAATCAGTCATTATCAAATAAGTTAGATTACAATCATTTCTTTCTTTCTTTTTTCTTTGAACCTATGAAAAGACTAAGTAGAACATCGGTTTCTTCATCATTTCCCCCCTCTGCAGATGTTCTGCCAACTGCTCGTGATCTTGATGTATGCCTAGTCCTATACCGAGGACGAGGAAACTGAAGCGAAGGGGGGTCCTCTGCAATAACAAAGAAATGGGTTAAATTCAAAAAAAATAAAATTATTGTTACAAGTATTTCATTAATTTAGAGAACATAATTGTTGTGCTCTTTACCTGATGGGGCCACATCATTTTGTGTAGCCTCAACCTCAACATGTTGAACACCCTCTAGATCATCTAGAGTTGAAATACTAAAGGTTACATTAATGCTGAACACCAATTGCAATTATATTTGTTTAAAGAAATAATAGTGGTCCTCTTTACCTGAGTGGGGAACATCACATTCTTGATGTTGTGTACCCAGATCATGCTCCACTTGCTCACCACCGACTACATGCCCTAAAATATTAACAAAAAATGTTACATTAATTACTACTCTAATTAAAAATTAAGATGTTTAATTGTATTAATAGCTAAATAAATAAATTTGAATAGCAAATGAATACCTCCACTACTGGGATGCACATCTGGACCTTCATGTGTAGGTGGTGTTTCACAATTAGTAGGCTGCATTCCAATGACATGCACATTGTTATCATTGCTTGCTTATTTAAAAGAAATATAGTCACTTTATGTTGGAACTCAACATCAATTAGATTATTGGTAAAGTATTCAATTTGAAACAACTTCCATTTAGCATATTTACTTGTGTGACGGATGCACTCGAATGTTGTGTATGCCCACTCAATTCTTGTAGATGATCAGCCATGGCTGAATAGCCTTGCTAGTAGGCAATTCTCTTGTCATCTTCTATGGGTGCTCTATTGAATTCAGAGCCCTGCATTTTTTCTTGGTATCGTGAATTTTTCTTGCATTGTTTGATTAAAAAAAAAAGTTTGCAATTTATTAATATTTTGATGCAATATTTCGTTTACATGAGATACTTACAATTCGTGTAGCAAGTTTCATGTAACCACCAGAGCTGAGTTTGTGTTGCCTGTGCTTTTCTTTCCTTTCCTTGGTTGCCTTTGACGTGTCACTCAGTCTATAATTTTTTTGAAATATGTTAGATTATATAAATATAAAGAGTAATTAATTAGTACATAATTACATTCTTAATAGTATCTCGTACCTTCTTCTGGCGTCTAGTGGTGTATTTCCTTTTTTCCTTTCAATTTTCTCCTTGGCATCCAAAATCAGGTCCTTCCACTCCCTCTCTGGAATCATGGGGGGATGCTCATACTTTAGGTTCCTCTCCAAATGGGTCCTGTATTGGTCCCTCACATACTTTAGATATGTGCTGGCTTTTTCAAGGAGCTTGGTTTTGTCAAAGGTGTCATTTCGAAACCACTCAACCATTTGGTTTGTCAATTCATCTTTTAACCTTTTTTCTTGGTCATTCCACCTTTTAAAGCAAAAACAAACCTGTTAGATTCAGAAATGAACTGAAGCTACATTTATTACACTTCAAGAAATGGATCAAAGGAAAACTATTCTAGCAATGATATGAAATCAAAAGTGGATTAGGGTTAGGTCACATATGATGTACCACCTTTTACGTATGGTGGGCCCAAATATCTGCAATGCAATGTCACTAAGATGTTTATAGAAAATATCATTGCCTGCAAAAAAGTCATGGGTTCATTAGTCCAAAACGAGTGATCATAAAGTAAATTACAATTAGAGTATATATAATAATGATTTTAAAGTACCGGGAACCTTTTGTATCTTTAAGGGAATCATTTCTTCGTCGCTCACCACCAATGTGGCCTGCAACATTCCCGTACTAGCAATACGAGAAGATCTAGGAAATGATGGTATGTTATCAGCAGTAGTCGCCTCTGGCACATCCTCATGTGCATCTCCTCTTGCCAAAAATGAATCCACTATGAAATGGCATTAGAATTCAAGAAAGAACGCTTGAAGGGAAATAAACACATGACAGAAGATAGAGCAAAAGAGGGATCTACCAACAGTGGGCGGGCCAATATGACATGCACTAGAGGATGTTTGCATGCTACATGTTGCTGACATTGCAGTCGGCAATACAGGTGAGGCTAACCTCTGATGAGGCGGTAGTGACATTTGCAGAGTAACATTGACAACACCTAAAGAATAATACATTAAATATATCAAACATTAAATATATGAAAAGTGCAAGAACTGTAAACAAGGATGAACCTTTATTTTGAAAATTGACAGTATCAAGTATGATGTGTTTTGGGTAGTCAAAGTGATAAGCCAAGCAAGTGATAATACAAGAAAATCGTCATCACCTGAAGATCCTGCAACACCCTGATCGTGGGAACAACTTTGATGAGGGCAGATAAATTGCTGTAAAAACAATACGTACATATTTTAGTTAATGACATAAAAGAGAACAAAATATAAACCATTATAGAACTTTTGTTATAATTAAAGCTTTCATTACTTCTTACTTGCAAGTTTTCTGCTGTCCGAAGCAATAATTCCACCCTCTCTCATATCTCATCAGTGATAGGATGCACGGCTGCCAAAGCAACAATCTCTTTTTTAATTTAAATAAGAGGTATTTTAAAGAATTTCATAAGGTCTGTGGGATCTTCAGGATCATCATCGCTTAACCCTAATGATTCCACATCCCTAGAAAGGTGCTCAGGTACTGCAACTCCCTTTTCCTTTCCCCGAACATCCGTCTGTGTCAAGAATATCATTAAAAATTACAAAATTAGTATAAATCACTAAAAAAAAAGAACATAATAATGTAATAGTTTGCTTCTATCTAATTTGTACAATTACAATGAGGTTTACCTGCTCGGTAGAAGTGTCGCAAGCTACATCTCTGTCTGCGATATGTGATGGATCCATGTCGGCCTGTGACAAAGAAAAAATATAAAAAACGTTAGCGAAATTAAACCAATAGACTTATCAAAAAAACTTCATAATAAAATGGTATATTGGATTCATTAATTGGAGGTTGGTTAATTTAAATGGTATATAGTACGTACCACCCCCATGATATTAACTTTGTTTGTATCTGTATGATTCAAACTGTAATCGATTAGAAGCTCTTTGCCTGCACTTATTGATTTTATCGCACATACAAATACATGATTTCCCTTGCATGCCTCAAATATGCAATTGGGTTGTTTATTAGTTGACCTAGATCACGTAGTATTTATAAAACCTGCAATATTCCCTGTTGCTTTTGGTTGACCATCAATGTATACAGCCACTCGTTTACTTTGATCATTATCTTTCCGTTGTATATAATTTGTTGACAGTGCATACCTACGCATACTTTTTTTATATTTAACAATCTACATCCAATGTTTGTAATTGTAAAAAGGTCCAACAAACTCCATCAATTCTACAACTCTATTGTAACAGACCTTTATGCCTTCCATGGAAAATAAGCCTAAACCATGTAACGACGAAGGTGCTATGCGATATATCCTATCGTTAACACAAAAATTGGTGTTTATTGGAGGAAGTTCCTTGGGCACCCATTGTTTCTGTAGATGTCTATACCTCAGTGGCACCTCAATGTCACCTTTGGTATCATCATCATAAGAACATGACCCCCTTGAACAAGGAAACATTTCATGCGTTTATTGAATTTTCTTCTAATCTTTTGACCTCTTGTTGATCTCCCTATTGTAGACCTACTACATGTGTCACTTTCATTTTCTATTACTGCATTTTCCTCACTCGACGAAGATAGATCTGCCAAATACCTATTTGGGGGGTACCTGCACTCCATGAAATGAGAGAGTTAATTGGTAATGAGAGAGAAATTTTGCAAATGAGGGTAATGTTGATGAAGAAGTCAGCCCTAAAGTTGATTTTGGGATGAAAATTGGAATAAGTCCAACAGGGGCCTCAAGTGTTGATAACTGTATTAGATTTGCTGCTAATGTCGAGGTTTGAAAAACTAAGGAAGTTTGTTTTCCAATTAATTTTAAAAAAATAAACTGTTTCTATAGGGTGTATTAACTAGTTATACCTGTCCATCCATGAGACTGTGCAGGATCATCATCAAAGGGGTTCAGGGTCCTGTACAATGTAGACTATGCAGGATCCTCAACTAAATGGTTGACGATGTTTGTAGTCAATGACCTGTTCCCACCAAGGGTGACAACATCACACAGGGACTATACTTGAAATCAACACCATCAATTGAGCATCATAAGCATTACTACATTTGTAAGTTGATAAACAATAAATACATATGTATCATAAGCATTAGAAGCATCACATGATGTGTCATCATATATGTAATTGAGTATCACAATTAGCATCACATATCATGTGTCATCATAAACATGTAATCCATCACATATGTATCATAAATCACCATCCATCACATAGGTAATAAACAATCCATGTTCTATAAATACACACAAAGTTCAAAAAATGTCACATGCATCATCATAAACATGTGATCCATCACATATGTATTTTAAATCAACATCCATCACATAGCTAATAAACAATCCAATTTCCATAAATAAACACAGTTTAAAAATTATCATATAAATAGTCACTCTCCCTATCTCCATCTCCATATTAAAAGGTGAATCATGAATTAATTATGTAATGGAATTAGAATTCAAAACATAATGAATTAAGTAAAAAAATCTATCAAGAACTCAATATTAAATAGCTAATATACTAATCGCATACCTCATACATTTCATTCTTCATCATCATGAACATCAAGGTCATCATCGCCAATATCATCATCGCCATCATCATCATCATCATCATCATCATCATCATCATCATCATCATCATCATCATCATCATCATCATCATCATCGTCGTCATCGTCATCATCATCATCATCAACGTCTTCGCCATCATCATCACCATCATCACCATCACCATCACCATCACCACCATCACCATCACCATCACCATCACCACCATCACCACTACCATCACCCTCACCATCACCATCACCATCATCATCATCTTCTTCTTCTTCTTCTTGTTCTTATTCATCGTCATTGAGAAACTGTCGATCATGATCATCATCCACTTCATCTTCTACTTCTTTGATATCTTCTTCTTCGGTATCTTCATCTTTGGTATCTTCTTCTTCCATCACATTATACTTTATCAGCCTTCCTCTTGGATCATGTCTAACAACAAATGACCAACCCGGTTTATGTGGAACCTCTGAGTAAAATACTTGCTCACATTGGCTTGAAAGAACATAGGGTTCATCCCCAATTGGTTCAAATGACCTTGTATCTAGCATTATAAAACCATTATCATGTTCAATAACAGTTCTATTAGGATCATTTTTATTCAATCATAGCCTGTACTATTTGACGATGAACAAAACTAATTTGAAGGAATTAAAGTCACACTCAAGTATATCATCCAAAATGCCATAGTATCAATTTTGAGACTATTGAGGATGAATGTCATTTCTCAATGAAATATTTGTCATCTCAAAGACTGTAGTGATGCCATAATCACAAGTTTTCTTCGTGTCATCCAACCTTTTTTATGCGAAATTTATGACCATTGCAGCACATAGCGTTGCGGTGTTTGACCTGCGATATGTCAAACATGTAAAATTTATCGCATTGTGAGTTGATAAACATATGGGTGATTAATAAATTTATACGTACCTGTTTATCTCTTAAACCATATGCTAAATCAATTTCCCTTTGCGTAATAATGGAATCTCCATTACGATGTGCTTCTTTAACCAATGAAGCCACACCTTCCCATGTTAACATGCGTCCAAAATGTTGACAACGTTCAATCCATACCGTCATCCAATCAAGATTGTTTGCAATATACAAATGTAGTGCATCCCACTCTTGACCAACTGTACAAAAAATAAATAGACATCTTACAATCGATTTATTTTGAAGATTAAGAATTAATTAACTACAATAACATCTTATAATTACCTCTCACTTTCCTCAATCTACCTTTCCCCATCAAGTACTCCCCTTCGAATTTGTTAATGGTGTTGGGATCCCAAATGTGATCCACGTGGATCTTTGCTGCAAACTTAGGAAGATATTTAGAAATGTACACCATAGTCTGGTATACCATATATCCCTCCACCATAGAACCCTCAGGATGTGCTCTTTGTCGAACCAAAGCCTTCAAAAATTTCAAGTGCCTCTCAACCATCCACATTGACCTAGTGTGTACGGGTCCACACAATTCAATCTCCTCAACTTGGTGTATGAGGTAGTGTTCTTGTGCATTGAAAAAAGATGGAGGTAGACACTTTTGCATTTCACACATTAAATGATGAATTTTTCTCTTCCAATATTTTATATCATCTTTATGGATTTATTTACATGACAACCACCTACAAGGTATTCAAGATGCAAAAAAATATATTACATAACAAGTAAAACAAATTGTAAATATAATATTTATACAACGAACTAAACAAATATCACTACTTACCTCATGTATTTTCCAAGATCATATATGACTTGCTTGACATTATTGTCGAAGTCGTCTGGGAGAGATAGAGGTAGAACGTACTGCAACAATTATAAAATTATCTTTTCATTTTTTTCTAACATAATGAAAAGTACACGTATGCGCAGTACTTAAATACATACTAAAAACACAAGAGCATGAATTACCTTAATGAAGGTATGCCAATCATGCATTTTCATCCCTGGCCCAAATTCACTTTTATTTGATATGAGATTGTTTATGTTCGCAGCAAATCCTGTGGGAAATCAAATTTTTTCGTATGACTTCTTTTATAGCATTGCTTTACTGGTCCATTAATAACCAAGGAAGCTCACTTATATTAATCTGGTCTCCATGGCTATTTGATTGAATGACATTTATCATTGCATGATTGGAATCCTGAATGTCACTACATATTTTGACAATTTTTTCTTTGTCACGCCTTCCATCCAATATTTTCCATATTGTCTCTATTATATTCTTTCCAATATGCATACTATCAAACAAATGAACAATTTGTAACTGCTCGTAGTAGGGCAACCTACTAAATTGTTGGGGATAAATTTTTAGTCCCTTAGGAAGGTGGTCATTTATGCCTTCATGACCTTCATGATCATCAATCACATCATCAGTAAACAAAACAAAATAGAAAAGATGTTTTATGACAAACCAATAGATGGAATGGCATTACCTTGACGATTAATTCTATTATATTCCAACTTCCATAGGTGAGGTGTCATTCTTCATGGCTTTGATGTACTCTCTTCTTTCCCATTGAAAATATGTTTTTCAGTATTTCGATGCTTATGATTTTTGTGGAGAAAGTGCCTATACTCATCAAACACCTGCTTTCCTAAACTTTTTGAATGACGGGATTTCATCTTTGGACCACAAACAGGACATGCAAATTTTCCCTTTGTTTGAAGACCTACAAGATAATGTATAATTGGATTAAATATGATAATTTTTTGAATTATAATGTTCATGCACAACTTAAACACTATAACATACCACAAAAATGTGTTAGCCTCGGGGCATCGTGTATTGTCCATAGAAGCATCACATGGAATTGAAATTGTCTTTGTCCTATTGGTCTAAAGACGTCATACATAGTGACACCATTCCATAACTCTAACAACTTGTCGATAAGAGGCTCGATATATACATTCATATCTTTAACTTGGTACTTACCTAATCGAATGAACAAAAACATTACATAATTATTATGACCATTTTACTGCAATATTATAATTAAATTTAGACGACTATATTTAAATGATAAAATACCTGGAACAATCATTGCCAACATTATGTGCTCCCTCTTTATTGACATCCATGGAGGAATGTTATTGTTGATAACAAAAACATGCCACACTGAGTAAACAAATCTCATCTCTCCAAATGGATTGACACCGTCCGTTGCCAATGAAAGCTTGAGATTACGAGGTTCTTCTTTAAAGTGTGGCCACTTTTCCTCTATGTCCATAAACCATCCACAGGCATTCAAATAATGTCATCTCGACTTCTATTGCATGCATGGTAATCCATAAATTGTGCCAAGCTAGTGCACTTGAATAATCATTGCATATGTGGAATAATGGGAATATAGCGAAGAACCTTGCGATGAACCCTTTTTGTTATTTGATCTGTTCGATATCTACTGATATGACATTCAGGGCATTCAGTTTGAAATTCATGTTGTTTGTGATATATAATATGATCATTGGGACAAGCATCTATTGCTTGATACTCCATTCCAATATCTTTCATAACGACAGATAATTCTCGGTATGAGTGAGGTAGAATATTTGATGGTGGTAACAAAAACTCACCTATCAATCTACAACAAAAAAATATAATTTGTTATAATAAAGAATATTATTGGTACAACATGATTCGCAGTTTATTATGACATAAATGACATACCTTAACATATGTGACATTGTTATGTTGGATAAACCATTCATAACCTTCAAGTTCACCAACAACAATACATCGGAGAGAAGAGTTGCCTGCGAGCCTTCATAAAGGGCCTCAGATGCCTTCTCAAGTAGAGGGACATCATGAACAAAATCAAGGTCATCTTCATCATCATGATCAGCTACGTGAGTACTAAATAAGTCATGAATCAATGTATTTGTACCATCATCTTCAATTCATGTGTTTTCTGGCTCATGATCGTCATCTTCCATGGGATCATTATCTTCAGCTTTGATATTCACACCTCCATGTTCGTCCACTTCGAAAACCATATTCTCAGGGTTGTGTTGATCCATACCATGTGCTCTGGGGTGCTCAACCTATATAAAATTGATAAACATAAATAAACCGTGATCATGATCTCATCATCAAGTGATTTATTATGTATATAAATTGTCAAAACGATATAATGAAAAACTTACCAATGGATGATAATCATGTCCACCTTCAATGTGACCATGTAGCCTACAATATTTCTTCATTGTTTTGATTAGAAGTCTTCTAGTCTTCAACCCCTTACAAATTTTGCATGGACAATAACATTTTCCATCACCTTTTCTTTTCAAGTTAGACCACAATCTAGCAATTGTCTCCTTATTTTGTTGTTCGTTGATATTGTCTGACATGGTCTTTCTTCACAGGAAAGAAAATAGAAATTATCATCATTGAACAAAGAATCTTATTGGATTTATATTTCTAGTTTGCTTATGGTACATCACACAACATGGAAAATAAGAAATACTCAATAAATAACAGGATTCATTGATCTAGTATTATCACAATCTACACTTGGCCTTCAATATTTTCTCCTCCTAACACTGTTTATCCATTACCTGTCATGTACAGAACTCTAAAACCTGTGGCTATTAAAATACATAACACAACATTGTAGCATCTTATAATCATCTGTTATAAAACCAAAGCACTTGGGAGTGATTCTTTTGTTTGTCACAGTTCAGGAAAATGATGTCTACTGGAGCCTTGAATAACTGACTAGAAAGATTTTTAATTCCTTTTCTTTTTCCTTCTGATTTTTTCACTGTCACTTCCATCCTCTGAGTCAGATGCTCTCACCCTTTTCTTTCTTCTTGTTTTTTCATACTCATTGTCATGCTTTGAATTATTTTTCTTTCTTGGTGACTCCTTACTGCTCTCACTGTCAGTTTCACTCTCAGAATCTGAGTCTGATGTATTAGAATCTGACAAACCTGATGAACTAGAAGAATCGTCATTAGAGGTAGATTCATCTGATTCAGGAATAAAATTTTGCTGCTGCATTACAAGCCTTGGCATATTCTTCAAATACTCATGTAAACTCTCAGTGATACCATCAAGACCAATAGAAGCAAAGAAATTGATAGCAAACCGTAAATTTTTGGGATTGTCCTTTGGAGAAATTGAATCAAAAGACTCCTGCATTGTTGGATCATTCAACCTTTCATTAAGAAACAATATACCAAGCTGCTCTGCCAGCTCCTGCAAGAGAATATTTATAAAAATATGGGAAGAGGAAGTAGTATCTTCCTCTATCAGACTTGTATAAGCAAGACAATGCCATGGAAGAGCATCTGTGCCAAGTAAGTGGGCAAAAAACTTTGCAACACTATGTAGTTTATTTGTTTCCAGTCTGTGTATCATAGAATACTATTGTACAAAACACTTATCAAAACATTCCTCATAAATTTTATTGATCATAAAGAATCTTTTCCCAAGAAGACCACAATAACAAAGGTATGTTCTCTCTTGACCAAGTTCAAGCTTGATCTTTAGTAGCTTATGACCAGCTTCCTCAAAATCAACACTTGACATGATTGTCAAATAAATTGTACGTCTTAAATTGACCAAGTTTGTCTCTGTCTCATCCTGTATTCTCAGTGCTTCCTCACCTTCCTCTTCATCATTATCATCATCATCATCTAAATCATCACCTGAATCATTCTCCCCTTCTAGTTCATCTGAAGAAGCATCTCCAAGGATATCTTTCTTTAGTCTTTCATAGGTTGCCTCAAGCTCTAAGAAATCAGGATCTGGCTTGAAAACATCCAAACCAGCTTCTTGATCAAGTTTATCTTCTAGGAAAACTTCATGTGTTAACTGATCTAGACGCACAACTGGATGACCCTCGAACTTAGCTTTGTGAATTGCAAAAAGGCCTTCAATTAAAAATTGAACTCGTTTGTCAATTTCCCTCTCATGGAGAATACCTCTAAATCTTTCAAAAATCCTATAGAGACCTTTGGGTGAAAGGTCTTGCAACAAAGAACCACATTCTTTCACGAACCCAACAACAACCTCTACACTATCATCTGTGGGGTTCTCTAGTAAAAGGGTGAGAAGTTCCAAGGCAATGATCTCATGTGCAACTTGTTGATTCACTAAATGAGCTATGAATTTGGCTACTACTATCAACATGTGCTTGTCATTGCGTTTGTATGTCCTCTTAAGCTGCAAAATAATTCTTCGCAAAAGCATATTGCCAACTTTAGGAAATTTTGTATTTACCACAACAACCAACACAACAAAACATCTGTAAATCCAGGGGATGCCATTTGGGATTGCATACAATACCTACAAAATAGACCTCTCCCACGGATGAGATTCTCTGCAAACAACTCTAGAATGATGTTCTTGATGTTAGATGCATTTACCTTGTTTACTAACCCATTGATACTCTTCCAAAGGGCATCCCATGTCATGCACTGGTATTCCACACTGCTCTTGTCTTCCACATCTTTCATCATTTGAGCCAGCTTAAATGGGAGAATGTAAACACCCCCACTTCTTCCAACACCCTTCTCAGCTCCTCTTACAACACCTTCACCATTCCCATTCTGAGATGGAGCAGACACAACACCAAAAGTTTTCACTTCCACTGCCTCTTTGTCCCTCTTGTTTCCAAAAGCCCCTTTACCACTTAATCCGTTCTTATTTCTATACATAAAACCATCAAGAAGAATGAGTTTTTGCATATAAGCTCGCCCAAATATTTTACAGTTATTTTTCATCAAGATTCCCTCAAGAGCTGGCAGATCCTGCTTCCATACTTTAATTCTATTTTCTCAAAGGACAATCCTTAAAATCCATGCATTGCAAACAACTTTTTACACCTTTGTTGGTTGTGGTGGTGTCATAGAGAGTTTACATCAATAAATGAAGAACATGCCAATGCTTTTAATGCAGCAGTAAAAGTCTATCTCTTATTCAATATCTCTAGTGAAACCCCCATGATCTTTTGTTGGAGTAGAATTTGTTATATTCTAGAAAGGGTTTGTCCTTTGTTGATGGGATATTCATCTACCTCAAGAAATAACTATTCTTTTCTCCAACAAGAAGTGTAACTAAATGAAGATCTAGCACCATGAAATGAATCCTCAAAAGGATTACTATAGTTAGTTTTGGTAGATAATGATCTGGGTAAAATACTAATGTGGCTTTAGGAAACATTATGTACTAGCTTAGCACACTCTAACAACTTTGGTGCGACATGCTACATCCAATTGTCTCCATCGATATCTCTATTGTGTTTATGGATTGGGATTCAATGTACTCTTTTTATACACAGATTTTACTTTCAACTGAGGAGGTTTGTATGTACTTACTTGTCTTTCGATTGTATCGCTATTTCAAGAATTTCTTCTATCAACAAATCATTTGTTGTAAGTTGTACAAGTGGAAGCTTGAAAATGCCTTCCATGCTAACCTTGTTGATACGTTCAACACCATCTTGTGCAACAAATCTTTAGAACTCCACTATTTCATTGAAGAGTGAGTAGTAGGGACAATCTAGGACACTTACAAAGGTTTTGCAAGAGAGATAAATAGACCTAAATATTATGGCTTAATAATGATCAATAGGTAAACGGATAAGAAACTCTCAATATCAAAATGACTTTCTCAATTGTCTTTACTAGAAATGGATAGATCTTCTAATAATGGCTTTATGATTGTATGTCAACTTTAGACTCAATCCAAGAAGAGCTCGAACTCATATGCGATATCTAGATTTATGATCTCTATAATATAACAATCCCATAATTATGTTTCCACGCATCTATACCACAACATAAACATCATGCTAGTGTTCAGCTATAGCAATTGATATCCTAATTATAGAATGTGAAATATGCACATAACTATGAATAAAGAATAAGAAAAACTAAGAAAGATGCTTATTGCAAACATAAATGACTAATGGACAAGAATTGAATTCATTGTAGATAGTTTTGAATATCAAATTCACTTATTTGTGTGCATTTAGTAACTCATGTACTTGTGGCCAACCATTTATCTCTTTCATAAATTAAACACTTATTAATAACATTAAATGGCTGAGTAATTATGTTTTAGTTGAAATTGAAAATTAAAATTTTTATTTCAGGACAGCTCACACTATTCCCTATCATATTTTAGACTCTCAGTTTTGTTAGTAGTGGTTTGATGTCTTTGGAGCTGATCATTGCATTTCTTTAGTTATATTTGCCAATGTACTCCCAACCTATGCCAAAATGGGAGCTTTGGAACAGGGTATGGACATCCATCAAAGCATAAAAGATAGAGGAATTTTGTTAGATGTAGTTGCAACTGCTCTGTTAGCATGCATGCAAAATGTGGAAGTATAGACAAGGCAAGGGAACTGTTTGACAGATTGCCTCAAAGAAATGTGGTTTCCTGGACTGCAATGATTGCCGGATATGCACACAATGGATTTGTTGAGAAGGCTTTAGAAACTTTCAAGAAAATGCAATCGGTAGGTGTAAAGCCAAATTCCATGACCATTGCTACTATCCTCCCTTCCTGTGCCAAAATGGGAGATTTGGAACAGGGTATGGATATTCATCGAAGCATAAAGGATAGAGGAATTTAGTCAGATGTTGTAGTTGCAACTACCCTGGTAGACATGTATGCAAAATGTGGAAGCATAGACAAGGTACGTGAACTGTTTGATAGAATGCCTGAAAGAAATGTTGTCTCGTGGACTGCAACGATTGTTGGATATGCACAAAATGGATTTGTCGAAAAGGCTTTAGAAACTTTCAAGCAAATGAAATTGGAAGGCATAAAGCCAAATTCCACAACCTTTGCCAGCATCTTCCCTGCCTGTGCAAAAATGGGAGCTTTGGAACAGGGTATGGACATCCATCAAAGCATAACAGATAGAGGAATTTTGTTAGGTTTTGTACTTGCAAATGCCCTGCTTGACATGAATGCAAAATGTGGAAACATGGACAAAGCTCGTGAATTGTTTGATACGATGCCGCAAAGAGATATGATCTCATGTGAACAATAACAACGTGCATATATGGGAGGAAGGGATTGCTGCTACAAAATTGAACGCTTACTCCTCAATCACAGTTCTATGGTTTTACGAGATTAAACTAGGGCAATTAACCACCACATGTATATTTTTTGCAACATGAAATTAAAAACTAGGGCAATTTGAATCTACCTCCTGCGCGGGATTGCAAGCAATGCCACAAATACCTTCGACGTGGGTTTGATGTTCTTGGGGGTTGAAGTCACCACAGACGCCTACGTGGGATTGCAATGCACAAATGAATTCCCCTCTTCTTCTTTTTTTTAGTAATGACCGTTGTCGACGGAATTACGACGAACTCGAGCACTTTTTTGAAAAAAAAGAAAATACTCATTGCTAATGTCTTCTTCATCAAAACCAAATGGGAAATTATCGTCGGAATTATGACGAATGTGGGCATTTTTTTCAAAAAAAAATCAAATTTGGCCACAATATACCTTCTTCATTGGAAACCTTAGTCGGAAATCTAGTCCAAATGTATTAGTGGACTATTAAACTTCTTTACCCTTGTCCTTAGTGCTTTCTCTTCATTTTCGTTCCCAATGATGGTGACCTTCACAAGATGATCCTCTTTTAGATCCTTGAGTTCTTCAATCAAAATCCTTATACCTTTTACACTATTTTGAATTTTGCAGTGATTAATTTTCGCCACCCGTTCCAAGTTTTGGTTAACATCAAGCAATCTATCCTCCAAAATTTAATTATTTTTTCAAAATCATTCTTCATCTATATAATATCATTGGTCATTTCATCCAACCTAGAATTAATCCGCCTTTTCTTGATTGAGTACCTAAGCCTCTCCTCATTCTTCTCAGTACTATTGTTAATCTTAATCTGCAAGGCCCTTAGTTTCACATTGATTTTATTAATTTTAAGAAAAAACCATTTGGTTAGCTTAAAATGACCCCTCAACCCTTCTTTATCAAGCACCACCAAATAATAAATATCTTCTTTGTTGGCATGAATATATGCAAAATCCTTAGAGAGGTTAAGCATAGTGATGCCCTGCATCTCTAAACCCTTTCCAATTAGGCGGAGGGCTTTTATCAATCTATTTACCCCACCTTATCCTTCCCTTTACCTTTCTCTTTCTCCAAATCAACCCTAATCTTAATTTTTTCACCCTTCTCATTTGTGGACTTCAAATTATCTCCCTCCTCATCACTAGTTTGAGAACCCACTGTCCATGAAGTCTATTTCTACTCAAACCTTTTGATAGATTTCTTATTCCTTTTTTAATCCTCCTTTAATAGTGGGTGATAAAAAAATTCTATAGAGACATCCTCCTCTCCATCTTCTGCCCACTCATCGTCATCTTTCTCTTCCTTCATGTCAAAGTTCATATCAAAATAATTGACAACATATGGTTTTTATTTCTTACGAGCCCTAATTTTCCTCTTGGTATCAATTTTGGGGGAGAGGGATTCAATAAGCTACAGAATTAGAAGGATTAACCCTTCATGCAACATAGGCAGTTTGGGGTTTCTTCTATGTTCCTTGACACAAAAACCTAGAGAAGCCAAAAGAAAATACAAGAAGGAAACTAACAATTCATGATGGAAATGATTTTACAGAATAAAATGCAAACCATATATTGTTACTATTTACTAAGTTGTCATTAGTTTTATGTCCAAAGTCATCCTATATACTCTAGTCGGTTAATACTACTGAAATACTCAGTCGGTAAGCACTAAAGCAGTCGGTTATAGAAGAAAGAAGTCACAGAGTATAGTATACACCGAGCTGTCTACCGAGTAACCCTCTATGTCTACCGAGCAACAAAGATGGTATACCAAGTTAATATGAACCGAGTGAAATGTGTTACCAGATTCATTAAACCCAGACACATATGTGGAAACGTGTTACAAGATCGAGGAACAGGGAACCATTATCACATAGGAAATTGCACCTTAAGATTTTGTATGATTTTGAGGACATCTATCCAATGAAATAATTTGTATGGTTATTCATTCGATGAATCATGTTTGTAAGATCGAAGCATGAATAGATCATCGTCATAAGAGATCTATTTATACAACATGAAATGAGGATCAAAAAGTATGAAGCAAGACATGTGTGATAGATAAGCTAAAAGGCAAAATCATGAGAAAGCACAATGTTGTGACTGTTACGACTGACAGAGATATTCAGAGGTCACCGAGAAAGATTTCAGAGAATAGTTAAGGAACATAGTAAACAAAAGGGTTTACCGAGTTGATTTATCAATTACCGAGGTATGCTATGAGCAAGGTAATTTCATATTGAGCACATAGAATCTGCTATAACATTTTAGATGTGAAGTTGCAAATATTTTGTAAAGATTTTGATTGTATTATTTTGAGTTGTAAGAGAAACTTTTAATAGGGTAAAAGACTCTAACAAAGTCTATAAATTGTAAAGCCTTTAACCAGGTACAACATTTAGTATAAGTGTTGTAAAATCCTTTAGCAAGGTAGATCTAAATATCTTGATACTCCTAACAGGGTAAGCTATCGGAAATAGCAAAACATGTAGCTCTAACCAAGCAACCTTTATTATTGCAGTAGTGAAGTTGTGGGTGCCATCCCCACCGCAGTTTTTCTCTCTAACAAAGAGTTTCTGCGTAACCAAAATATATGTGTTATGGAGTGAAACATGTATTAATGTTATTTATATGTTTTAGCTTTATATTATGTTTCAGCAATATTCAGTTTATGCTTAACAGTAAAGTTTCTGTTGAAGAAAAGTTTTGAAGTATTGATTCACCCCTCCCCTCTCAGTACATTAGCTTTCCATATTGGACCTAACATATATGATAGTAAATCTTTCATCAAATATATTTTATCTCATTATTACCTCCACTACATCATCCAAAATGGGTTTTATGGGGAGCTTTTTATACTTGTGAGGTTTTGCCAAGATCAAGAGGCAATGGAAAGCACAAATAAGAGAGAACAAAATAGATGATAGAAATAAACTGTATTCTATCAAGATGAAAAATATGATCAACTGGATCATTAAGCATTCGTTACATACAATGAATATGAGCCTGCTTATATAGGCAAGGCTATATGGATATGTGAGCACACAAACATGACATGTGGCTCAATAAGAAACAAGGGTAGGTAGGAAATAGGTGTGGGTAGGTAGGAGAAATAATATAATAGTCCACATGAGGTGGATCACCCACTGAATGTGGAGTGTAACAACAAGATCACACCATAAAAGGTGGCAATTCTCCTACACACACTATCCCAATGTGGCACAAACACCCAAGTGTCTCATACCCAAACTACTATGAAATGCATTTCCTAAGTAAACTTAAGTACGTGTAATAATATCCAAGATGAATAATTATTTACACCAACACCCCCTCTTAAGTGCAACTTAGGGGAATGCACTTAAGTTTACAATGCAACTAAGCAATGCAAGATGGGTCCTGACTACTAGACCATGTTAGGTACCCATGTACAAATGCAAATGCATGCAAACCAATGCAATAAAATCTCTCACAAAGTGGGGAAAGAGAGAAAAACCCAATGGGAAAAAACCCTCCCCCAAAAGAGAGATGAAGAAAGCACACAATGCTCTCAATGATGAATGAGAAGAACAAAACTGTGTCCCCCCATAAGAGAGAAGAAGAGACCATGAAGCCCCTCCTCAATGTTGAATCTCCTGCAAAGATGGTCCAATGATGATGACCAAAATTCCTCCCCATAAGGAAGAAAGAGAGCCAATGCTGCACCAATAATGTGAAAGTGTGACAAAACCAGTTACCAAGTTGATGACGATGAATCACTCGCTGCAACAAAAAGAAGATCAGGCATGGAGACAGCCTGCTGTGAGCATCATCTGGATACTCAAAAATAGCAGAAATACCGGTACAATCCGTCTCACGGGAGCCATGCACAAATGTGTACAATCTAAGTCTCAATTGGAGTCATGCACCAAGTCTCACAAGATATTCCTAATCTATGTATACAAGAGGATTACATCAAATATGTCAACAATGACAAGATACAAAGAGGTGTGGCACTTTATGATAGTGCGAGTAAAACATTTCTCATGCAAGAGCATACAACATGATAGTGCAAATTGGGAAACATGAAGATGATGCCACCAAAAAGCCCTGTAGAATATTGCAAAAAAAGACGCCTCCGATTGGGATGTGGCCAAGAGATATAAAGGAGCAAATCAACCCCCCCCCCCCCTTGACTGCCGGTTGGAAGCACTGCAAAACAGGTGTGAAGAGACAAGAAAAAAAGTGTTCCCAATTTGACTTATTAAATGATGTTTGTGTTTTTAAAAGATTTTAAAAATCTAAATAAAAACAATTATTATGCCCATGCAAAAAAAAACTTTATTAAAAAATAAAGAAAAAAAAGCAAAAAAGGCGATAAGTCATTTTTTTTTTCAAAAAAATGAAATAAAAAAAAACTTTAATAACAATTTATTAAAGACAAAAAAAAACTTCATACAAAAAGTTTATTTTTTTGATTATTAAAAAAAAACTTATTTAAAAAAATAAGAAAAAAGGAATTTCTTTTTTTTATTTATTAAAAAAAATTTAAAAATAAAAAAAACAAAATTATTACCCCCCCCCACACGGGGAGGGGCCCACAGGGTATTGCGGGACCACCGCAGGTACACTGCGGGGCCGCAGTGCCTACGGTCACCCGCAGTGACTGCGGGGCCGCAAGTACACTGCGGTTACCTGCAGGTACTGTGGGCCGCAGTACTGCGGTGACCCCCAAAAAATTCGCCCTTTTTTTTTAAATTGAAAAACAAAAAATGCGCCCCCCCCCCTTCACAAATTTAATAAAATTTAATTTTTTAAATTTTTTTTTATTTTTCGAAATTAATTAAAAAACGGAAAAAATAAAAAAAAATTTCAGACATGTACTTGCAAGTCCGTACGGTAGAGGAGGGGATATTTTTTCAACTCGGGGTAATGGAGGCCGATTTCGACGAATTGACAGTTGATCTTGGGGTTTTTGGGCCTTCTGAGCGCAATGGCGATGATAGATTTTACCAAAAATGCTCCAAAATTGCAGATCGCTGCTGGGACAAGTCACCACCCTCCACCTTCAAACGACTCTAGATTTGGCCTTGGATGTCAGATTTGGACGAAATAAAAGGCGATTCTTACTTTCTCGAACCTCCTCAATCCAATGGTGACCTCAGATCTGACCCAACAAGCTCCAATAATAACCTGCAATAGAAAGCTCCAAAATGCAAACCCCAAAATTCTCTCAATTGGCAAACCAATGGCACTCTAATGGCTCTGATACCATGTGAGATTTTGCCAAGATCAAGAGGCAATGGAAAGAACAAATAAGAGAGAACAAAATAGATGATAGAAATAAACTGTATTCTATCAAGATGAAAAATATGATCAACTGGATCATTAAGCATTCGTTACATACAATGAATATGAGCTTGCTTATATAGGCAAGGCTATATGGATATGTGAGCACACAAACATGACATGTGGCTCAATAAGAAACAAGGATAGGTAGGAAATAGGTGTGGGTAGGTAGGAGAAATAATATAATAGTCCACATGAGGTGGATCACCCACTAAATGTGGAGTGTAACAACAAGATCACACCATAAAAGGTGGCAATTCTCCTACACACACTATCCCAATGTGGCACAAACACCCAAGTGTCTCATACCAAAACTACTATGAAATGCATTTCCTAAGTAAACTTAAGTAAGTGTAATAATATCCAAGATGAAAAATTATTTACACCAACAATACCCTCTAGACACCAACTTAACCATCTTTCGCTTCTCCTTCCCCTTCAAGAACTAGTTGATATCATCATCCATGACCTTCCTATCTCTGAAGAACTTTATTATTTACACCATAAGACTAATAACCTACACTATAATTCCTTAAATGATGATCATCTCCTTGACATATGATAAAAGGGTCCTATATTTCCAACCTTCAACAATTTTTTTTGTAGATTTTGGGTCATAGGCATGAAGATTTTCCATATAAGGTACAAGGCCTCCTTCCTCCTTAATATTTCCAATCTAAATGTTCCTTTGATCCCCATCAAAGAAAGGTGCTCCATCCATCTCCTATCCCCACCCATTGCAAAATCTACTAGGAGATTGAGATAGATTAGGTAAAGACAAACAAGCAGATAATGGTCACTACATAGACTCTACCTGAAAGAATGAAGGAAATAGCCATGAAAATTACCCAAAAAGTGTATGAAGAGTCCCATAGTAAAAACAAGAATAAAAGGTTCCTCCCCAAAAATCCATTGACATTCATGTTATTGGCTCATCAAATAATGTAATAGAAGTAGTTTTAGATTCCATTAAAAAGATAACAGATTGTAGCTCACAAGCATACAAGGCAATAGATGATACCATTCCAATTTTGAAGATGATAGCACCAAAATGTAATGTAGATAATAAAGATTCTTTGAGTCAACTTGACACTTTGTCTAAGTATATTGCTGACAACACTGTGACAGTTGACCAAATAAAAGAGGAAGCATTCAAGGAGAGATTAGAGAAAGAAAAACACAAATTCTTTGAGGAGGAAATAAAGAAGTGTACAAGGCAATTTGACACACTTTTACCAGAACTGTGCAGAACATTGAAGGAATTTAAAACTTTGTACAGGGATACATGTAAAACTAACTTTCTGACAGTTGATATAGACAAGAAGATTAGCAAGATACAAGAGGAAATAAATCAACTAGCCGATAACTTCATTAATTCATCTGACTCATTATCAGTTTTTGAGCAGAAAATAACACGTTTTGAGGAAGAACTACTAAAGTTGGAAAGAGAGAAGGAAAGAATAAAAGGAAAGGCTAAAGATCTAAAATGGAGACTTAGTCCAAAACTGGACTACCTAGCCTCCTTAAGAAAAGAAATATCTGATGCTTTGATTTAAGGACAGAAAACACCGGCAGAGAAAATGCAACACCTCACCGGTACAGTTCAGAGGACTGAGGCCGCAATAAAAGACAACAAAAAGTTCATTGAGAGCCTAAATATGGTTTTGGCAGATCTTTTTCAGATTGTAACCAACCGGTTACAAGGATGAAACAGGGAACCACATTCAATTGACACTTTGACAACCTTTGTCATTGATGCCAAAGGGGGAGTAGTGGAATGAGAAAAATAACCGACAAATGACTCATCAGCTTAGGGGGAGCACATATTCTTTTGGTACACAATTTTGGTAATTCTGCTAGATTCTTTTTGGATAACAATTTTTGGATATTTCTCATGAGTGTTGCCATCAATGCCAAAGGGGGAGATTGTTGGCAAATGCACACTCCAATGAGACATTGTAGGTGATTGGAGGTTTTGTCATTGATGGCAACCTTACAATCCTATGACACCGGCAAGGCAATTTACCAGCACTAGCAAAGACAGACTCTACACCGGCACAGAGACCATCGGCAGTGAAAGGAAGCATACCGGCACAGAAGCCGACAGGAATTTTGATTGTAATATATTTTGTAAATTATTGTAAAATCATTGTAAGCCGACTTGGCAAGTTGTAAAATGACTCATATATATAAGAGATCATTGTAAAAGATTTTGTAATAGATGAAGGAAAATATATAAGTGAAATAAGGCAAACCTATTATGCGAATTATAGGTTAAGGGTTTATATATGAAGCAGAGCTATAAACCGGTACTGGATCTGGCATGGTAGATGCTATTTTGAAGCAGTATAAGACATTGGATTTATACAATCCATTTTGTAAGTCAGTGAGACTTCCCATTTTGTAATTGAACAGTGAGCTCTAGGCACTTGGCCTTCCTGCATGTGCAGGCCCCTCTTGTAGTAGTAATATTCTCTTATTGGCTAGTAAGTGAATATTGTGGGTCACAAATCCCACTGAGGTTTTTCCCACACCAGATTGTGGTATGGTGTGTTTTTCATGTGGTTGCTGCTATCTCTGTTTATTGCATTACTTTCTGTTTACCGGTATACTGTATTGATATGCTCTACATGTTTTAAGTTAAGAAAATCTTATAACCGATCAGATACTGATTCACCCCCCTAACACATGTTTATTAATATAATTAGGCCTTGATAGGAGGAATATCGAACATGTTTCAAAATTTTAATGGATGGATAGAAACCCTAACATTGGAAAAAAAAATTGCTACCCCATTACCCTCGTCGTATATATGGGAAATCTAGTATATTTTAGGTTGTTAATCCCTATGCTAGAACTATATTTGATCATAATTGAGTTGTATTAGAAGACCTAGGTAATGTTTCTCATACATACTAAATTATATGAATAGTCATTAATGAAAGGAAACTTACAACCATACAAATGACAATGTTCACATAACCTAGATGAGAAATCAAAGCAAATAAGGACTTAGAATCCATATGTAAAGAATATACAACATACCCATCAAAATGTGACACAAGATATACCCTGGGAAAACCCTCATGAGGGAAAAACCTAGCCTTCAAAAGCATCCATCCACCATGTATTAGTCAACAATGCAACATTACAATTGTAGCATCCTAAAATGCACCCTTGTATAATTTTGACCCCATTGGGTCCCTACCTTAGCGTTTGCACCCCTTGGCCTGATTGGGACATGATTAATCTCATGTACCTCAAGAATTGCATTATTTTTTTGAATTTTTTCTATGCATATAGCACCTTATCCTATTGGCATTTGGCATAATTGATGCAGATGTAGGTGATGCAATTGAAGTTGGATGACTGCACCAGTAAAGGATAGAAGTCTATTTGTGATTAAGAGATTGAGATTCTATGAATAGATGACATGATCAATTATTTGTGTTGTCATTGATGGAAAATGATGTCAACTGATGTTCCTGATATTCTTGATGTTTTTTTTTGTCATCTTAGTGATTTGGTTTACCAAAAGACAATGACTACCGACAAAGTGCTAAAGTCTATGAAATAGGACTTTAATCGGTAAAGCAGAGTTGTATTGATTGGATCGGTTGATTGGCAATGATTGGTGATTTGCGGTTTGGATGGTGAACTTGTATCATGGAAAGGTGTATCTGACCAGAACTGGAACTTGTGAAGATTATCGGAAGGCGTTTTTTAAATTTTTGTTGAAGTTTTGCTAAGGTTTTAGTAGGGTTTAAGACCGGTGAAGAAATCATCAAACCGGTAAAGATTTTTGTTATGACGGTGATCGACAGAGAGTCTACATGAATTTGGTAACACAACAAAACCCACATGAAATATTGAATTGTTGTTTTGGCATGATTAAAGGAATAATTTCTTGGGAATCAACAAAACGCTTAGTAGAGTGTTTTGAGGGTTTGACTTTGGTACAAATCGGATTTCCATGATGGGTTATGATTAACACACAATTGATATTGTATTGTAATTTGTTGTAATGATTTGTATATCGATCTGTGATCTCTTATGATTTGAAATGTAAATACAAGATGTAATTAGGGTTTTGTGTCCGACCTAGTTGAGATGGCTATTTAGGATGACACAGTTAATGTTTATTGTGTCGGTGGTCTTAGAGATTGTGTTAAGCCGTCCAAGTGAAGTGTGAGATCTGTCTAAGAGTTGCAGAGTGTTGAGTATAACTGGATCCAATCAAGCAAGCATAGAAGTGAAAGTAACAAATCATTTTCTTATTGTTGTTCCCTAACAGTTGCAATGCAGGTTAAATCCCTTAACTGGGTAGGTCCTAACAAGGCTTAAACATTTAAGTCCCCTAATAGGGAAGCTCTCAAAAGAGTGTTAAATCCTCTCATGAAGTTGATCCTAACAGATCATCAAGCTCCTAACTGGGTTGCAAGGCAAATCCCTTAATTGGGTGACTCCTAATAGGGTCTGCTCTTAACCGGGCGTACTATAAGCTCCTAGCAAGACATACTTCAAAAGAGTACAAATATTTGTGGGTGCCAACTCCCATTGTGGTTTTTCCCTATTTGGGTTTCTACATCAAAAACTTATGGTGTTAATGTGTGGAATATTTTTCATGTGATGTTTATGTTTTATTTCATGCATTATTTCTGAGACACCTTTTATGATGTTTTATCAGAGGTTACTGGTACTAATAAGAAGTTGTTTGAGAAAGTTTTTGATCTGATTGATAAGGTTAATGAGTTGGTAAATGATCAAGTTTATAATTGATTTGGTGGTGAAAGTATTGATAAATGATTTGATTAATGTGTTAAGAAAATGTGATAAAGAGGTTATTAGATCTGATTAAAGAAGTTGAGATATTTGGTAAATAGTTTCAGATTTGAGATAAGTTTGTTTTTGAGTTAAAGTTTCAATTGGTCTTAATACCGATTCACCCCCCCTCTCAGTATTAATTGGATCCTCATAGCATTAACATATCCTAGCCCTGAAAAGGGTTAGGACAAGGGTGCCACGCCCTGGTCCCCCCTAATTTGGGCCCCATTTGACCCCTTGGTCCTACTTCAAAATTGAGCGGGATTTCTCTCTCTGTGTTGGCTCATGTCGAGAAATTAGCAATTTATCCGATGAGAAAGTATAAAAGGATTACTTCCCCTCTCATTTGACATCTATCAATCATCTAAGACATCTATCAAGCATCCTATAATCACATGAGATCAAGCATTCAAGAGAAATTGAGCATTAATTAGTCTTCCTTCAAGCTTAGGAGCAACAATAAGGTTAAGATTCAAGCATTTAAGTAGACATCTTTCATGCCATTTTGTTGAAGACTTCATCAAGCCCTAATTCTGTGTGAAGACAAACAAAACTTCACAAGGAGGTATATCACTTGATTTTTAGTCATTATTCAACATCTCCCTCAAAAGGAGAATCTTCCATTACAACAATTTCAAATATCTTTATCTCAATTTCATGGTTAATTCCAAAACTGAGGTTTGACCCGAGGAAAGCCCCTATTCCCAACCTATTTCCCTTTCTTTCGATGTGCAGGAAACATGTATGGATATGTACTCTTCATAATAAGCACTATTTATAGAGATGAATCAACCCTCTTTAGCGTGCAGAAAAGTAGGAGGACTAGGGCGATAGGCACATTGGTCTTGACATTTTTGGAGCTTTTTGGAGGATCATATCCAAATCTGCATATTCCGCTCAGCTCAAGGTGTGTGCAAAAATCTCGCGTTTGTAGCTCACTGTTTTCTTAGTTTTACCTTCATTTTTCAACACTTTACCTTAATTCAACATTTCAACTCACAAAAGAGGAAATGCCCAAATCAATCCAATCAGTATTCAATCTTAATCTTTGTTGATTTTTGACTGAATCTATTGGATTCTCCCTCTTCGGAATGTAATGGTCAACTCAAGCAAAAATTAGTTTTTTTCATACATCTAATGGTGGAAAACCTAATTTTTCACCACTACAACAATACACCCATGAATACATTTGAACCCAACCATAAAAAAGAACTCCATGTGAACAGACATGTAACCACACATCCCATTCCATGCTTCCAATCTCCACAAATGCTAACCTGGATAATCTTAAATAAGTACCTTGTAGTTTCTTTTATAGAGTCTAGCTCCCACAAAGTCATTGAGTGGTATTACATCAAAATCATGTGCTACTTAACCATTGACCTCACATTTAATATTGGTTGATAAGTTTCCTCTTTTTAAATATCTATCCCCAATATTAAATAATTTTAATTTAATATTATGATATTACAATACACAATCAATTAGCCTTGATAATATTCCAAATGAATCTCTACACATTACATGTCCATGTGCAACTCACATAATAAATAATATATTATAATTATAAACATTATTATGCAAGATGTACAACACCTATTTTTCCAACAATTAATAAGGGGATCAAAGTGATCCATGTAAAGATAATGGTTACATTTATCGATACACCTGATGGGAAGATGAGACTTTAAAATTGTTCTGGCATATAATCTATAAAATAATTGACCAAATGGAAAACTAAGAAAATGACAAAAATTAAGTTTTAGATGTGAAATCAAGATGGTCAAATTAAAAAAGAAAGATCTAAAAATATAAGAATTATAAGAATAATTTTTTTAAGGAAAATCACTAAGTGCAACTGAAATCATGAATTCATCAAAATGTAGGGAAATAAACTACACTACAATTAAGCTAGCAAATATAATCTAACGATAAATTAAATTTTTTTAATTACATATAACTTAGTTAAGAGATGTGATGGTAAATTTAAATAATTATTGAAAGAGATTAGAAGAGATCAAATCTTTGTGAGTTTGTTATAGCTTGAGGTGAATATCTATTTTAAGTCACGATCTATGGGTTGACGAAGTGGGCCTTGGGATAACGAGCATTGAAATAGAAACACTCTCTTAAAGAGAATGAAAAGTGAAAGAAAGAATAAACTTTTGGATGCTGAATGAAACCCTAGTGTCTCCATTGTGTGTGTCTACTTTGGCAAGATGCTTCAATGCGCCTCAAAACTATGACTAGGATGATTGGGGTAGTGCTAGCCAAGAAACAGAGGATGCCCTAAATGAAAAACAAAATTTTTAGGAGGAAGAGGGAGAGAATAAAGATGTAAATGTGACTGATGTTGATGGACCAAACAAATAAATGGAGGATCCATCACCAAAGGAACAACAACAAGCCAATATGGGTAAAGTTTTAGAAATACAACTTCTTGATGATGTTATACACATTATTAATGAATGCCAAAATAAGACTACAATTTTATTCTTCATTAAAGGCATCCCTTCTCAATCAAATTTTTATAAATGGGCTAGATTTAACTAGGAAAATTGGGGTTGGGAGATAGAGGCCTTAAGAGGCCTTGGCAAAGGGTATGTTTTGTGCATGTTTAAATCCGTAGATCATGTAGAAGCCATTTTGCAATACGACACCTAGGTAATTTGTGGGAAAATTTGCTACTTGCAAGCTTAGACTTTTAACTTTCATCTTGAAATAATTTCCTTCTCTCATTACTCGATGTGGGTTGAATTGCCTTTCCTTAATCTGACATTAAAACAATTCTTAAAGGACATTGTGGCACAATTAGGCAAAGTTATATGGTGTAAACATATTTTTGAAAAATTCTCAAATATAATTGCTCATCCTAGGGCTTGCGTAGAAGTAGATCTGAATAACACCCTACCCTAAAGCATCAAACTCATTGGCCCACGGTTTGAACTAGACCATCCAATAGTTTATTTAAACAAACCAAATGTTGGCATGTTTGGCATAATTGGTGAAGATGAGATGATGATGGATGATTGTACCGGTAGAGGAAGATGACATGATCAATTATTTATATTTTCATTGATGGCAACTAGGTTCAACTGATGTTTAATGATGTTTATAGTTGGTTTTTAGTGATTGACTTGTTGGATAAGTGATTTGGTCTATCGGAGTAAGAGTTTGACAGAGTTTACTGGCAAGACTGCGAATTAGGACCTTAATCGGTAAAGCAGATAAGTTTTGATGGAATGAGGTGATTGGCGATGTTTGGTGACTTGTAGTTTAATACATAAGCTTTAATGATGGATTTGAGTATGTAACCAGAACCACATCCTATGATGATTATTGGAAGACATGTTTTGAATTTTTGATGAAGTTTTGCCAGGGTTTAAGGACCGGTAAAGAATTCTCTTAACCGGTAATGACTTTTGGTTTGACAATGATCTACATCAAGTTCAAGTGTTGATGATAATGCGACAAAAATTGTGTGATGAGTTTGAAAGATATTTTGGCGCATTTGGAGAACGAATTTCTTGGGAATGTGAAAAGTGCTTAGCGTAATGTGCTAAGGGTTTGACTTTGTACCAGATCGACTTGCTGTAATGATTTATGATCATTCAATGATTGATATTGATTTGTAATTAATTATAATGATCCCTATGATGATCTGTAATGAATTGCAAAGATCTGTGATGACCTATGTAGTAAGTCTTAGGGTTTTGATGTTGACCTAGTTGTAAAAGTTATTTATGTCGGCAAGGTTGATGTTTTGTAGTGTCGGTGATTTTGAGAAGTGTGAGAAGCCGAACCAGCGTGTGTGAGAAGATCTGCCAGAGAGATGCAAACTCGGAACTTAATTGGATTTAATCAAGCAAGTAGTAGAGGGTTATACACAGATCATTCAGTGTTGTTCTCTAACAATTACAACAACTAAAATCCCTCAACTGGGTAGGTCCTAACAGATCTCACATTGTAAAATCCCCAAACAGGGTGACTTAATATCTGAGTTCTAAATCCTCTCGGGAGGTTGATCCTAACATATTAGAGCTTCTAATAGGGCTGAGGTAAATCCCTTAACCGGGTGACTCCTAATAGGGTCTTCTCCTAACATGGCATCATTGTAATCTTCTGACTGGGCTTGGCTCCTAACAGGGCACATTCTGAAAGAGTGCAAAATATTTGTGGGTACCAATTCCCACTGTGGTTTTTCCCTATTTGGGTTTCTACGTGAAAAACATAGTATTCATGTGTGGTATGCCTTTCTTATGATGTTCATGTTTTATTTCTGATAACTGGTAAATATAGTTTATGTTTGTTTATTAGAGATCTTAAAGTGGTTACCGATATTGATGATTATATGATTGATGAAGCATTCTGATCAGTTAATAAATTGGTAACTATGTTTGTTGATCTGATATTAAATTGATGGCTGATCTGATTAATAAGTTTGTATAAGAGGAAATGATTATCTAGATTTGATAAGGAAATCTGTTATGAAGATTTGGTTTAAGTGATGAATATTTTTTAGATCTGAGATAAGTCTGTTTTAGTGTTGAAAGTTCCTATTTTTATTAATACTGATTCATCCCCCTCTCAGTATTAACCAAATCCTCTAGGATTATCACCAAATGCGTGTTTTTATTGTAGAAAGGAAGGCCACTTGATCCACGATTGTCCCATCTAAAGAAACAAACTGGTCTAGACATCCCAGATCTTTCCATCTAACAATTAGGCCCTCCCTTGTTCCTCTCCTACCACTAACAATATCCCCCCTTCTCCTTGTAATCCTTGCATACCTTCTAGTGTTCTTGATGAGTTTGTCCCTTTGTATAAGGATACTATCATGTCAGATGGTTGGAGACTGATTAGGAAGAGAAAATAACCTCCAACTTCTTCCTCTACCCCTATCTCTCATTCTTCTCCTCATAAAATCCCTTCCCATCCTTCTCTTTCTTCTCCCAAGCCATCCTCTTCCCCCTTCCATTATTCCTCCCCCCAATCACACTTTGGTGATTCCCCATCTCCCACATCTCAAGCTTGTTAGAGATCCAAATCCCCTTCTTCCATGTCTAGAACTCAAGAACTCAAGGAACAAGAACTTACACTTGATAATAGTTCTAGCGTGTTAGCTTAGGGTGATAAATCTTCTAACCCACTTCATGAATTTTCAACTATTTTCTTGGAATGTCAAAGGGATTTACCTCCCTCACCATAAATATAAAGTTAAAGAGATGGTTATGAAATTGAAACCTGATATTTTATTTCTTCAAGAAGTGAAAATTAGTGACATTAGACTTAAATATTCCTTGCAAAATGTCTGGAAAGATGACAGTTTATTGCATACATAACATTTGGATGGTAAATGTGGTGGTAATCTTGAAATGTCAACATAGGTTTCAAAATTTATCATTGACAAGGGAGAAGATCCCTCCCACAATTGTGTATGGATTTTTACTACCATCATTGGTCAACTCATTAGATTTTTCTCTATTTATGCTCCCAATTTCTCTAAACAGTGAATTCAACTTTGGGATTGGATGGCCAATAACTTACGTAATCCTAATTGGATTTTAGATGGCGACTTTAACATGGTAGAACAACCACGAGGTCACAACTATAATAAAATATCAAATCTTAGCAATGATAAATTTGATAGTTGGTAGTTTTGTCATAACTCTTTGGGTGTAATTGACCCTATTCATGATAAATTTGGTAGTCATTCTAAAAATTGGTACACATGGTCCAATTGTAGATTGGGAGAAAATAAAAAACTAAGGAGGTTGGACAAATTTTATGTTTCTTCTAGCCTCTCATTGGTTTATGATTCATTGGATTTGTATGTTCAGGTGGATTATTCTTCTACCCTTTTAGATAATTTTCCCATTGTGTGCAGAATTGGCCTTTCCCAAAACTCACCCATTGAGAATTCTCTCCCTTTTAAGCTGAATGTTTCTCACTTACATAATCCTACTTGTCTCATTGCCCTTGAAGGGATTTGGAATTTCCTACCTAAACTTACTGAAGGAGATTATTGCATTGATTAGTGGTGTGTTGTCATTTATCAATACACTAATTTCCTTCATTCTTTTGGCAAAAAAATGGCCAGGCAATGAAAATGCAAGGAAAAATCTCTTCAAGGAAAAATTGTTAATGTTAGAAAACTTCTTAGTGTTGATCCTAGCAATGTTAACCTTCAAGCTTCTATTGCTACTTTTGAAACCCAGCTACGCAAAATTGACAACTACAAAGGTCAAGGGGCTAAAATCAGACCCAAATTGCATTGGATAAAAGAAGGAAACAAAGGCACTATTTTTTTTTTAATTATCTCAATAATAACCACAAAAAAAAAAGAATTTGTGCTACAAGGGATGAATCTGATACCCTTCTTCCTGATCTCATTAAAAATTTGCAACAAGAGGCTTTAGAAGATATTGTTAAAGTTTACATTCCTAACTAAATAGATTATGAGTATACTAGATATTTGGACAAAATTTCTTCTTTAGATGAGCTTGAAATTGTGATCTTTACTATGGCCCCTTATAAAAGTATAGGTAGTAATGGGCTCCAAATAGAATTATATCAGGTGATGTGGCACCACATTAAAGGATTTTTATTGTTTATATTTGGAGGCCTTTGAAAAGGATCTTTAGGTCCTATCATTAATGGTAGTATAATCAAACTTGTACAAAAAGAAAGATACTATCTTTGGTTGGCATCCTATCACGTTCCTCAATACCTCCTATAAAATCATTGCAAAAGCCCTAGTTAATAGGATTAAACCTGTGGTATAAGGGATTGTGTGAGCTGAACAAACTAGTTTTATTACCGACATATATATCCTTGACAATCTAATTTTGGCTTAGGAAACTCGTGGATGGGCCCAACAAACTTGTCAGAATGCTCTTCTTAGTAGACTTGATTTTGATAAGGCTTATGATAGGATCCGATGGAATTTTATTCTTAACATGCTCCAATGGTTGGGGTATGATTGATCTCTTTCCTTTACAAAGATCCATACGTTAGGGGTTCCCTTTAGCTCCTTTTCTTTATGTGCTTACAATTGATACATTGGGTTATATGTTGTAGAGTGCAAACAAAATGAATATCTTTTCAGGCATATAAATTCCTCAAAATGTTGTTCAGAGAAAGACATCTCTAACACAATGACAGTTTGTTATTCTTGCAAAATTTAGAGAAAGACATCTCTAACACAATGGATATTTTGGAATTATATTGTGTTGTTTCTGGATCCAAGCTTGCCCATGACAAGACTGAATTTTTGATTTAGGGCATGCCTATCCTTCACTAGATACCACATGAATGGAAACAGATTAAACACGGTGAAATCATAAGGTATCTTAGAATACCTTTTGGTTTGAGTGTTTCTTTACCTGATGTGCTCCCTTGGTTTCCTTGTGCTATGCGACACATCACTTGGGTTTGTGACATGGCTTAACCACCTCTTGTGGATTCTATAAGTCTAGTGGTTGTATCGAGCATTAACATGTCGATCTTTTGGTGCAACGACAAACCACACTTGTAACAAGTGGTATCAGAGCTTGGTCATAGGTTCAAACCCATCGCTTACGCTAGGAGGGGGATTGTTACAAGGTGTGCACACTGTTGGGATCCAAGAACACTGAGAGGGGGGGGGAGAATCAACGTTCTACCAGTAACACTAGATTGTATCCTTTTATACTATACACATATAAACTAGTAAACAAATAAACATATAACTTGAGGCAAATAAAACATCCACATAAATGAACACCATAACACACAAAATTTATACGTGAAAAACCTCAAAGAGGAAAAACCATGATGGGATTTGTGACCCACAATATCAGTTCATTGGCCATATGAAAGGATATTACATATAATGGAGGCCTGCACATATAGGAAGGCACACTGCCTAGAGCATACTGCTCATCACTAAAGAGTCTCACTGAATACAAGCTTCTACTGAATTAAAACAATAAAATTGAACTAAAAAATGCATCTGCTATGCCAAATAGAGTTCCGGTTCTATCTTTGCTCTGTACCGGTTCATAAACCCTGAACACTACTACCGATATCTCTTCTCCTCCAACAATGCTTTCCAAGCTATCTACAGATCATTGCATGATATAACATTCGCATACAAATGATCTACATACATATACTTCACATTATACAGTTTTTCTATATTCCCTTATATCACATCCTATGTCATATCTTGTATATTCTTCAAAATGACCTAGCAGACTGACCTATATACCCATTACAAAGAATATGCCTTAGGTTAGCTTACAATGCATTACAAAAGATATTCAATGTCGGCCTCGACAATAATTACAAAATGATTTACTAAATAAATCTCCCTTGATGTCGACTTCCATGAAGTATTGATGTCGGTGATGGTGTCGGTGTCGGTGTAGCCCTGAATGCCCCAAAGTCGGTGTCTGTCGGTATATGCCTCCTAATGCCGGTAAATGATTTCCATCTAAACTTCTTGCCATCAATAACAACAAAATGAATCCGATGAGTGTCAATTGCCAACAATCTCCCCCTTTGGCATTGATGGTAACACTCATGTGAAAAATGGATTCCCTGCCAGTTCAACTGAAATATGCTCCCCCTGAGCAATACACTCCTTTTGATATCCTTCCCATGTGATATTTTCTGATTTTTTTGATATTTTTCACATATATACATACTCCCCCTTTGGCATCAATGCCAAAGACCAATAAAAAGAATTGAAAGAATTCAAAATAAAAGAATAAATGAATAATGTTAATTTCAATGGAGTTTGACCAATTTCAAATTTTGTGGGTAAGCCTTATTCAACAACTAAAGATATGTATCCCAACCGGTTTTGAAGGTGTTAGATATGGATGCTAGTCCACTTAGTAAGTGGGCAAGTGTTTCCTTCTCTTTGACATCTATTGGTGTGGGTTTAGCAATCATGTCCATGCACTCTCTTTTATGAACACCCAGTGAATCCAATTCGGGACTCGCCAATCCTCTAAGACTTCTTGCTCTCCTAATGACTTTATCTCTCTCCTTCTCAAAATTAAAAAATTTGGTTCTCCAAGGACAAATTTTGTCCATCAATAGATGTGGTCAGTGCGGTTAATCCATCAAAAGAGTTTGCAATGCTAGCTACTTTATCATGTAACTCCTTTAATTTGCTATGTATATTAGTTGTAAGAATTCCTATGTTACAACATACCCTGTAGATATTTGTACCTTGTTTCAAACAATTCTCAATAAGAATGAGTTTGGCCTCAATTTTATTTTTCTCTGTTTCTATTATCCTGTCAAAGGCCTCTCTTTTAGTTGTAGTGAATCTTTCTAATGCCTGCTGGTTTGCAATCTACCTCAGAGATTGAAAATTGTAAGAAATATGTTCTGTTAGAGTCTCGAGCTTGCCGAAAGGGCTTGCTCCATCTTCAATCTGACAATCAGGTAACAATCTGTGAAATATTGTAATTGATTGATCAATTAGTCCCTTGTCTGCAGTACCCTCCTTCAATAATTTCTAAGTTGCCATCATCATCAACTCAGTTGGACTCATCTCAGTGATGAATTTCTTCTCAACCTGAGAAGTGTCAATTGCCAAAACGTTTGCCGGGGAATCAGTTTTCATTGCCGGTATAGATTCAGTTTCCTTTGCCTTATCCTCTACAACCTCTTTTGCATTGGTGGCTTCGCCACTTGGTACAGTGTCAATTACTGCTGGTGGAGTATTATCCACAATATTTACAGTATCATGTACATTTCCTTCCTAAAAAATAGTTTTATTTGGTATGGACTGTACACTCTCCTTTACTGCCGGTTGTGTTTGTATGTCTATAGTTACTGTCGGTGTAGTAAAAATTGGACTTGAACTACCCAAAATACCTTTCCCTTTTGTTTTATCTAGAATGGTGGAAGATGTAGCTTTAAAAAATTCTTCATGAGATGTGAGAAAATCTATATTCTTCTGGAAGAATTTGGTCCAACCCTTATTGGTCTCATTTATTACCTCAATTACTCTGCCCATCATAAGACTTATCTGCCGAGGTTTACTACTGAAAACTGTCCTATTTGCAACATCTATGCATCTTTTCATTTTCTCATTGTTTACAGAACCACACGTTTCCAAAAGTGCTACTTCCTTAATCTCCCTATCCCTCTTGACAGTGTCAAGTCTTCTAGCATCAAGTTTATTATACAAAGATAGAGGTATCTCCTTCAAAATTTCTATTAAGGCTTTCTTATAAATGTCTATATATAACAAAATAGACTCTTCTATTTCATTTTGCTCATCATCCTCTAAATCTTCATAATACATAGATACATTTTTCAAAA
This sequence comes from Cryptomeria japonica, assembly GCF_030272615.1. NCBI lineage: Eukaryota > Viridiplantae > Streptophyta > Pinopsida > Cupressales > Cupressaceae > Cryptomeria > Cryptomeria japonica. The sequence goes on from NC_081407.1 coordinate 847,606,358, forward strand.
TTCCATCTTTTGTTATTTCATCAATTAGCTCAGCACAAGTCATTTTGGTCATACCAGACTCAATGTCATCTCTTTTCTTCTTTTTGCTTGTGGTTGCCAGTATAGATGTGACTGGTTTCCTCTTCTGTATAGGCTTCCTTGCCGGAGGTGGTGGTGCAGTAGGTTTAGTTGCCTTTCTAACAAGTCTCCTCCTAGGCTCTGCCTTCTTCTGCTCTACTGGTGGTTGATCCACTTTCTTTCTTTGTACCCTTTTGAAAGCTAGAGGTACATTGTCCTCAGGGTCAAAATCAAAATTGATGGTAGAAATGTAAGTTTTAGGCTTCTTCACCTCTGCAGTACTAGCCACTGCCGGTTCTGCTGTCGGTTTGGATCCAGAACCCAGTTGAGTGTCTAATGAATTACATCCTGTACATATGTAGACATATTTTCTATTTTCTTCTCTCTTCTCTTCCTATTAAAACCAGTTTTGACTTCAAGGGCCTTCTCTTCTGCTATACCAAAATGCTCTATTTTGTCATCCAATGGAGCATGTAGCAGCATTTTTGCATAGAGTTCAAAAATACTATCATCTACCTCATATCCAAGCTCTGTAATCTAGATTGTCCTCGGTTAAACTGCCTCCATAAGGGTTTCATCAGTTTTCACCATAAAACAGATATCAATGGAGTACTTCTCCACAATTTTCTTTGATATTCTCTCCCTCTGCCTCATGTTTTCTTGGAATGTTTTGAAATACCCCCAAAGTTTCTCATCTTTTCCGATACCAATACCGGTGATTGCTTCCTTGATATAGATATCTACCGGTATGTCATGAGCCCAAAGCTTCTTGCCAAGACTAGGTAGCTCATTCAGTAAGTAAAGCATTAAAAAAACAATCAAATTTCCATATCTGAAAGTTCCTTTCTTAACTCCCTTTATCTTTCCAAGGTTCAACATCAATTCACTCCTCATCCATTCACATAAATCATACTTTTCATTATTCTTCAGCATCTGATATGCAACATGAATGCATGAACTAGCAACAAAATTCAATTGGTTGGATTGAGTTACCTTATAACCTATTATCATGCTTGCAAATTTTATATCAGTGTCGGTAATTGTGCTGATCCTCATTGATCTACTATCAGGAGTTGCACCGGTGAGTTTCTCGACCTTTGTGTTTGAAATTTTCTTGCCAGGTTCTTGTGTGACTTTGGGTAAGCCGATGACTACTTGAATAGCCTCCTTCATGATCGTGTAAGGCCTATCTAGCCAGATAAACTCATTGTGAATCCTACTCAGAACGTATCTAATAAATTCATCCTTGAATTTTGGTATGTACAAAATATTGGTTAACCCTAAATCCTCAAGTGCTTTGTATTTCGATTTGATGGTTCTGGAGTCTCCCAGTATCATGGATTGATACATGCTTTTGATGTCCTCTGTACCTAGATCATCCAGGGTGTAGTGAATGTATGCCCTCACGTCTTCAACATACATCACGCCGTTAGGAACCCTAGAAAATGCTCCCACAGAGTCTTCCTTCTTAGAAATTTTGGGAACCTCCTTGAATACGGGCCTTAACCCATCCTTGACTTTGACAATGGTGGGATTTGCAATGAAAGTAGGAGCTGAAGATCTAGATACCATTTTGAAGAATACTTGAAAGTGAACATCGATGGAAGATTGAGTGTTTCTCAGATAACTGCTCGAAATCCTTTCAGAATGCCTTTGCTTGCTCTTAATTCGCCTTTTTTTTGCTCTGAATGATTGAATTCTCGATAAGGGAAAATGAATTCAGTTACCCTTTTTATCAGTGAATAAAACCCTAATCTTTCTCTATATTAAATGCTTCGTGAACAACCCTACTGGGTGTCGGTTTCACAATCTTGTGTTGGGTTAACCTTCATTTATGAAGAACACAACTCTCCAGATCTCTTCCAGATCTTCTCTGAGGTAATATGCAGGATTTTGCAATGACTTTGTCAACCCCTAAGGCCTATGCCTCAGTAGATCCATCTCCGCTTGGTTCTTCGGATTTTCTAACCAATCTCTTGGTGTGATCTTGTTGTATTTCATCTACCTTCTGCTTTCCTTTCTCATTATCTTTATCATTTCTAACCGATTGATTCTTGCTTTTGCAATACTTAGCAATATGACCTATTTTGTTGCATGCATAACATGTAACATTGTTCTTTTGAATTGCTTTGACAAATCCAGTTTCATTCCTTGACCTACAGTGATTATAAAAATGTCCAAAATTTCCACATGCATGACATTTAATATTCATTCTGCAATCTTCTGATCTATGACCATATTTCTTGCAATTTGTGCATACCGAAAACAAAATTATAGTTTTGATTTGCTTTATTTTTACATTGTTTAGCCATATGCCCAAATTTATTGCAAACAAAACATCTACCATTAAATTTATAAGCATTAGATTGTCTTACCGGTTTCCTCTGTTCTGATGAGTTCTACATATCGGTTGTCTGATCTTTATTTGCAGTACCGGAGCTTTCAAATTGTATAAATCCAAGTCCTCTAGAATCATCAATCTGCCTTTGTCTTTTCAACAAGTCATCCAACTGTGCAGCACTAATCCTAAATTTTTCTTTATACTCACTTGCAGTAGTTAGATCATCTTCCAGAATAGTTATTTGTCTTTCAAGTTCTTGTTCATTGTTCTGGGAGTGTGCCAAATCAGTTCTCAATAGATTATTCTCATGAGTCAATCTTCCACATTCATCAAATTTGTTCTTCAGAGATATAACAAGATTATCTTCCTTCTTCTTTATGTCCTCAATATCTTTTGATAACCTCATAGTCAGATCTTGTGCTTCATTCTTCATGAGCATGTTTGCTTGACTTAGTTTTTGAAATTGTTCCTTAAGTGCATTCTTCTCCTCATCATCCGTGTTTTGCAAAAGTTATTTTCTCTTGGCTTGAGCTGATGATAACCTTTCTTGCAGGATAAGAATGAACTCATTTGCAGAATTCAATTCTTCTTGCAATTTCAAGTTCTTCATCCTTTTAGCATCATAATCCTCAAGAGCCATCTCAAGTTGCTTCTCCATAGCCATGTTCAAAGATTTCGGTTTCAGGATCTTCCTCAAGTTGTTAAACTTCTTTCGAGGTACTAGGCTCTGATACCAATTGTTGGGGTCCATGAACACTGAGAGTTGGGGGGGGGGTGAATCAGTGTTCTGTCGGTAACACTAGATTTTATCTTTTTATACCATATGCATATAAACTGGTAAACAAATAAACATATAACTTGAAGCAAATAAACCATCCACATAAATGAACACCATAACACACAAAATTAATACATGGAAAACCTCAAAGAGGAAAAACCACGGTGGAATTTGTGACCCACAATATCAGTTCACTGGCCATATGAAAGGATATTACATATAATGGGGGTCTACACATGCAAGAAGGCACACTTCCTAGAGCATACTTCTCATCACTAAAGAGTCTCACTGACTACAAGCTTCTGCTGAATTAAAACAATAGAATTGAACTCAAAAATACATCGGCTATGCCAAATAGAGTTCCAGTTCTACTAAAAAATGCATCGGCTATGCCAAATAGAGTTCCGGTTCTAGCTCTGCTCTCTACCGATATCTCTTCTCCTCCAAGAATTCTTTAAAGTATCTATAGATCATTGAATGATATGGCACTCACATACAAATGATCCACATACATATACTTCACATTATACAGTTCTTCTATATTCCCTTATGTCACATCCTATGTCATATCTTGTATATTCTTCAAAATGACCTAGCAGACTAACCTATATACCCATTACAAACAATATGCCTTATGTCGGCTTACAATGCATTACAAAAGATATTCAATGTCGGCCTCAACAATAATTACAAAATGATTTACTAAATAAATCTCCCTTGATGTCGGCTTCCATGAAGTATTGATGATGGTGTCGGTGTTGGTGTAGCCCTGAATGCTCCAAAGTCGGTGTCTATCGGTATATGCCTCCTAATGCCAGTAAATGATTTCCATATAAACTTGTTGCTATCAATGACAAAAAAATGAATCCAGTGAGTGTCAATTGCCAACACACCCTTGGTCTTCTTGTACTGTGCAGCGCAGCGGTTGGGTTTGTGACATGGCTTTACCGCCTCATGTGGATTCTATAAGTCTAGTGGTTGTATCAGGAATTAACAAGTCAATCTTTTGGTGAAACTACAACCACACTTGTAACAATATGTGGAGTTGGTATCTCAATAGAGTCAAAACCAAGCTATTTAATTTGGGAAACAAATTCATCTCTTTAGCTAGAAGAATTCAAGTTGCTAATAAAAGTTTCTTAGCTACTCATGTTTATTACTCATCTTGTTGGATGCCTTCCAATAAAGGTTAGGAGGATTTAATTAAAATCATTTAGTGATTTTTCTGGATGAAATGGGATGACAACTTGGGTTTTATAGCTACTTCTTGGACTCATTGCATTCTACTTAAGAACAAAGGTGGTTTGGGGCTAACTGATCCAAAAACTCAATGGATTTGCTTAGCAACTAAATGGATAATCAAAGTTGTCAAAGAGGAAGAACCTTGAAAAAATTCTTGTTTGACACCAAATTATTCTTGCTAAGGTAAATGGCAGGTTGTGGGTTAGTTAGATAAAATACTTTATGCTCCATTTTTCTCTATTAATGCCTCACCACCCCTCCAATCAATTTGGAAGGCTTGGAAAAATATTAGTCATATTTTAAGATGGAGAGATACATCTCTTCAACATGGAATCAACTTCTCCACCTTCTCTATTTGGTGGAACAAACGTATCTTATTTCATTGGCAACTGTTGGCCCTAATTCTTCTAAAGTAGTCTTGTTTTTTATTGAAAAGAGGCATTATTCGGGTTGGAGATGGTTGGTAATTTAATACATTGAATTGGTTACTATGGTAGCTTGTTAAATCGTAGTTTAACTTGAACAATAAATATAAATATTTAATAATCTTTATGGAACCTTTGGTGCAGCTGGATCTTACTATGAAGCTTTGAACCAATTCATTACAAACTTTTCCAAAGATTTTTATGGTCAACATCTTTCTCTTTCTTTCTTTTTCCTTTAAAAAAAACTTATCTACAACCTCTTCCTAGTTTTCCCATGAAATATCGCCCGAACATCAAATGGAATTGTAAATTTAGTGAAAAATTTTGGGCAAAACTTTTTGCTCAAATTTGAAAATCAAGAATTAATTTAGAAGCACAATTAATGGCTTGGAAGATATTACATTGCAAGTTGCCTATTGGTGGAAAGTTGAAGTGTATTATGATCCAATCTACTAAATTGTCCCTTTTGCCAAAAATCTGAAGATATGAGTCACACTTTTTGGGGATGCCATTTTGTTAAGAAATTATGGAACTTTGTGTTTTACTATTTGCCTGTTATTTTCGATCACAGTCCTAATTGGAAAGAAGCTTTACATGGTATCAAGATTCAAAATAATGTTATTGCTAATTGAGTTCAACAGACTATTTTGTTGCATGTTTGGAGAGTTTGATGCAAAGCAGCCTTTAATAATCACAACTCTCATTAGGACTTTGTTGTTCTAAAACATTACTTTGACATATTTTATTGTCACACATTTATGTTCTCTCAACTACATGTGGATTCCAGGAAGTGTTTAAAAATGGAATTTCAAATCCAACACATCAAAGGTTAGATAGATTATCTACTAAAAAATAAAATGGTTTGTGTAGTTGAAGCTCTTAAGCCTCTTCTACAAAAAATATTGTTGCTCCTTTATATTCAATTGATTTTCTAATCTTTGGGCCATTGTCTACCTATTTCTTATGCTATTTTTGAATTGCCAATGGTAATTTTTGGGCTATTGAGATTTTTTTTAAGTGTTTCATGTAATTTTCATAGTTCAAAATTAGTATTTGAGTTGTTATAATGTATTTTCTTGGACTAGCCTAGTTGTTTCACGTTCAAAGTTAGTTTATGTGTTGCTATTTAGCTGCAACGTATGTTCAAAGTTAGTTTATGTGTTGCTATTTAGCTGCAACGTATGTTCAAAGTTAGTTTATGTGTTGTTGTTTATCTTATTATGTAATCTCCTTGACAGTCTGGTGACTGTCTTTTTGTAATTTTTTTGCATTTTCTCAATAAAAAAAAGTGATGATCTATAATCAAAATCAATAAATTAGGATTTGATCTACATTAATAAGACTCTAATGAACCCACATTATAATTTTAGCCTACCTTTAGACTAGGTCATATTTGTAGTTTAATACAATGATGCTTTGTTGTCACATGGTTTAATCCTCTGTTGACATTTTAGACACTTGAGATTCACATCACCATAATAATTAATTGATTTTATCCATGAACCCCTTCACTAATTATGTAAATTAATCCATTAAATCCATTTCCACCCCATCATTTAATTTAATTTAATTAATTAATTAATTTCTATCTCATTATTAAATTAAAACTAGCATTTGCACCTTGGTGTGCAATGTGTACACTAAAGAGGTGTACAAGGTCAATTAGGGGAATTAATTAATCCATAAAGGATGGTAGAGTGAGAGGAGAGATGATGACAGAGAAGGAGAGGGATGTATAAAGAAAGAGAGGGGTATGAAGAGGAGAGGAAGGGATAAAGAAAGGGAGAGGAGACAAAGATAGATAGAGATGAAAGAGATGAATATATAAAGAAGGAGAGAGAAGGAGATAATGAGAGTGAGAGATAGATAAAATATAGAGATGAGAAGTAAAATAGAGAGATAAAAATAGAGAGATTTGTCCCTTTCCTGAAATTTATTTGTTTTCTTTGAACATAAATATAACTCTTGTACGCCCCTTTATGAAAGGAAATAAATTACCAATAGTTAGATGAATTAATTAAAATCCAACCTCTGCATTAGAGGGCAGCTCATATGATTTGCAATGAATTTAATCTAAAAAATGAAATGTTGACACTTTTTACCAAAAAGAATGGAAAGGCTTTAGCATTCATCCATCAACACAAATGAATGCCTTCTAACTGAAACAAAGGAAATACTTTGACGATTAAATAGGATCTCATAGACTCTGATTCACACACACATTCACTTTTTAAATTCATATCATAGAAAATGCACAGCAGTATTGACATCTAATCAATTCTCTCGCATGCCTCACAAGACAAGGGGGATTAGCATAACTCCATACGCAATGAATCTGCTAACAATTATTAGAAACCATGAACTCAAAAATAACATAGAACTAACTGATCATAAAATGATATCATGTCCATAGCAAATTTCTCGAGAAAGATTGATAATCTTTAAACACACATATTCAAAGACTGCACACCATAACATTTTATTGATAATCAGTCATTTTAGTTAAATATTTCATAGAAAAAAAAAATGGATATTGTTTGTTGCTCGAAAAATCACAGTTTTTCCAGCCTGCACAAAGACAATCTTTCCAGCTTAAGTAGCCTCCAGGCTCTTAGTTTTTACATAACAAATTTACACTTTACTTTAACCAAAGGTTAAAGAAACCATTTACTATAACAGGAAAGAAAACTAAAACAACAGCCACTGTGAGGTTGACACCTCATTCTTGGATTAACTATGCTTCCACTGCAGCAGAGGAGGTTATGTATCTATCCTGCTTTGCCGCAGAGCCACACCATTCCAAGTGTGCCACCGAGAAGCTCAAGATGACCTGAAAATAAGGAAGACCAATGTGATGAATCCTTTTCTTCCACACCTCCTTATCCATGTTCACTTGCGCTACTTTTGCCTTGTGTACCTCCAAATGATCAGAACAGACTATGACCATCAATTCGATCCTAGCCACCTTTGAGAAGTCGTCCGTGGTCAAATATTTCGTCATCTGAATGAATTGTATTCTTTCCTAAAAGATATTGGTCATATCTATGGCTGCCTCAATTATCTTGGCACTGTCTTTCATGAGCTGGATGTCAATGTACTTGAGATCCTTCTGCATTGTATCGATCAAGTCTCTCAATCCTCTGAGCAATTTGGTGGATTCTTCGTGACCTTGTTTGATGATCAAGTTACGCCACTCCACATTATTCTTTGATACATACAATACATTATCATCTAGATTTTCTACTAGTTTTTCAGCCAAGAACTTCATCACCCCATAATTTTGTATATCATTCATTTGCGCAAGGACCGCCACCCATTTGATCCTTTCTTTGTCCCAAGCCCTTGTTTCTAGCTCTAATTCCTTGCTCACAGTTTTGACATCTTTATAAACCTTCACCAGATTGATGATATAATCTGATCCTTGTTGCATTATAAGATCCAACCATTTATCGAACATTTTTGTAACTATTCTGTTCCTTTGAACTTGGTCCAACATCTTCTGATTGGCAGGAGATTTGGGATCAAATGATACCGGTATCTATGACAAAGGTTGGGGGTTTGGATTATGGATGGTATTGATATACTTAGCCATCTGAGTAACAAATTGCTTCAATTCCCTTTTGTCTTTTTCATCCTTCCATGTTCTTGAAATTATCCTTTTTGTGGATGATTCCAAATGCTTAACATCCACGACATGCAAAACAACTCCCAAATCTATCTTTTCAACTGTAAAATTCTCCTCAATAGCTTTGTCTACATCTTTCCCTGGAATTGGCTTGGCTATCTCGGTCGTCCAGTGACCTGTTGCTTCATCTACTTCAAGAATTGTTTGCGTCTTGAGTTTCTTCGGCTTTGATGCCTTTCCCAAACATTTGTTGACCATGTCTTCCATAGGGATTGTAATCGGCACTACACTCTGTTTCTTTCCAACAGTAGCTTCCAACCATCATGGTGTGTTTGCATGCTCTTTAGGAAGAGGAGTTGTTTGTATATCAGGTGAAGTGACAATGACTAGGGTGTTCATGGGGTCTTGTCGGCTTTCCACTTCTTTGCTCATGTCCATTTCCTGCATCACAGGTTCCTCCAGATCCTGTGGATCCATTGTTTCCTCTATCTCTTTACTAGGGTCTAGGTCTACAACAACTTGTTTTAAAATGGGCTCCCTACTCTTCTTCTTACTCCTGGACCAAGTTACTCAAGCAACTGTGAAACCTGATGGTGACTTCTTTGATCTCCTAGGTTGGATTTTCTCAACAATAGGCCTTGAAACACCTACAACATTAACAATTTCATTAGTGGAAGAAATGGGAGATTGAGTCACAATGTGTGAATCAATTATTAGTTCATGTGAGGACATGTGAAATCCCTCCTTAAACTTTTGGTTTCTCAACCATCTTTCTGTTCTTCTCACAACATTGAAGGTTCTAGTTTGAATACTGTCATCCTCATTTTTATTCCAATCAATTTCTGGAATTGGGTTTCCTTGAACCTCTGTGTCGAACTCAGGATCTAGAACATCTTCCCCTGTATCTTCTGATACTCTAGATATATTGATTGGAAGCTTCATGGTAATTATTTGTTGCAAAGTGAACCTTGACCATAATCTTCTCCTTACCTCATATTCATCACTGCAATTCTCCCAGTAATCCTCCAACTGAGGCTCATGACAAAAATGGTTATCCACATTTAGGTTTTCAATGGCATAACCTCTACTATCAAACTTTCGTCTTGCCACATATGGCTGCAGATTCATCCTCTTGAATTCTAATTCCAAGTTCAGAGCATTAGATACAGATTTGCAGCTATAGTATCCGAGTTCAACAAGGATTACAACTCCAGACTCGCCCTTTGTTCCCAATCTCTTATCAATGTAAGCTAGCTACCTACTCACCTCTATAAGTACATAGCTGTCAAAGGCATACCTAGGCAGCTTGAATGGTTGACCCTCAAAACCACCTACCTGTAGGTAAGTAAACCTGGGAAATTGAATAAAGAAGCTACCATATATGCTTATGAACTCCATTGCTTCAACAGACATTCTCCTATTCACATCCCCCTAGAGCTCAAAAGCAATTTTTTCCACGAAGACTCCATTCCATCTATCAATTTGCTCAACATGTCTCTGTTGTTGTAACAGGGGATAATAATTATTCACCCTCATCCCATCTACGCAAGGTTCATTAAGCAAACCAGGCCAATCCCTTGTACAAGCTAGTATGTAGAAAATATAAGAAGACATATAAAAACCTGACATTCCCACAAAATTAATCAACCCTTCATGAAGTCTTTCTGTAATTACCTGAGACCAATCAAGATACCTGTCACCAGATAACAACGCCTGGATGAAAATATACATCCAATCTTCCTAGTAGAAAGAATGTGAGTTTTCCTTCACTTTGTTCAAAAGTATCACAATATCCCACAATTCTGTGATGAAATGCTCTCTAGTCAGGGGCTTTGGCAACTGTGACCCTCCTTTCTTAACTTTTAGGAGCCAATTCCTAGCAATCACACTCCTGTACTTACTCTTCTTTTCTGAGAAATAGGCATACGAGTTCCCAAAGGTCTAGTTCTCATATTCATCCTTGTGTGGAACTCTCATTGCCACCATTACTATTTCTCTATTGATATTGACTAGCAGCTCACCATTACTAGTTCTGATGCATCTTTTCTTTGTATCATACCTATTCATGCAAGCCATCACCAAATTTGGACATGGTGCGACAAGCGGAAATGCATCAACTTCAACAAGACCGCTTTTCACTATTTTTTCCATCATTGAACTGATTTGAGGGTTCTTGGCTCTCTCTAATAAATCTCCTAAATCAGCATGAGCCAAGGAAGTGTCTTCTAGCTCTGGTAATATGCTCACTAGACACTAGGTCCAACCAAGCTTCAAAAATATTGGCCTCATACTGCCTATAAATACTTCTAACCAAGAAATTATAAAACAAGGCAGAATTTTACTCCAGCAATTTAGAGATTTTCTTCCTATATTGATAAATGTTCAGAACTTAAAGAAACACAGCTTAGGAGGAGTCGTCTGAACTTACCCGTTACCACCATGAAAACTGTAAACTTCCTCAAGAAATCAGAGCTGGTTTTACCTTCGGCGCCTCCAATTTTCTCAAGTATGACAACTGCAACCATTACAAACTATGGAAATAAATTCATACATTCCTTTTGATCAGACGATAAAATATCTATAAAGCCACACACACTTCATAATGATTTACTCAAGCATGCAAAGTAACAGTGAAATGACTAAAATATGACACCTTCTTAATTATCCATCACTTCCACACAAGTAGTTGATGCACTCATGATTACTTTCCATATTTAGAATTTTTAAACTACTGAATGCTAGGAATATTCCTTCTTGCCGCACCACTTTCATTATCATAAAAAATCCTTAGAGTTAGTTTTGAAGTGAACTCATGAACCTTGAACCATTTGGCAAAAATTTCAACAGTTCAAGTTCATTTAGGAAGTACAACAATGAATGAGCGGCACACAACAATACCGGGAACGAGCAGCAACGATGATTATTAAGCAGAAGCCTTGAACCATTTGAACCACTTGAGATTTGGTTCAAAGTTCAAGGTCGAAAACTAGCTTAAAACATATAGACATGCGTTCATTATACAACAATACATTGCCGCGACTCACAAAAGACATTTTGAAACTTGAACCAATTAAGGTTCACAGGTTCAAAGCTCAGGACGTAAAACAAAAGTGCACTTTCTCTCATGAAGACAAAGACCACTAATGACTTTTTTTTCTAGAACGTGTTTTTAACTTTGAACCTATTGAACTTTTTATAAAGAGTTCAATGGTTCAAGTACGAAGGAGAACAAAAGACCCAACGGGAATAAAAGCACAATAAGGCAACCCATAAGTATGAACATTCAAAAGGGAAAATTGCAGGGGGGTCTAACAGTATGTATACATACATGTATATATATGTATATGTATATACATATACATGGATGTATATGTATACATATACATACATGTATATGTATATGTATATACATGTATGT